>NC_053428.1:102001178-102301178 GCF_007990345.1 Gossypium hirsutum | reverse complement strand
GCCAAGATTGTGTCTATTGTCGAGGATTTCGCAACACCAAAGTTTGTGTGTCGTAAAACTGAAGCCCGATGAGGTGAAAAATACTAAAAGGGAAATTTTGTGTCGAACACTAACTCAAGTCAACTCATACACTCCAAGGGCCTTTTATCAAATTTTAGGGTTGTAAACTTGGTTGTATTAAAAGCATACTTAATGCCAAACAAAAAAAGAGCTATCTTTATTAATGCCAAACAAAAAAAGAGCCATCTTTATTATCTTTTTAGCTCTCTCTTTTACTCCTTTCACGATTTTTAAGTTTTTAGTTTTTCCTTTCTTAGCTTAATGAGTTAGTAGTTTTTAGTTTTTCATGTTACTGTAGCTTTCACTTTCTTTCTATTAGATACAAAACTTTATCTTGTTATTTTGATTCCTCTTTAAATATTTAATTGATTTTTTTCTTTGTGAACTTTCAAAAGTGTAAAAAACTCAACTTTGGTTGTGCTTTCATCACTTTTAGTGTTGCTATCATCTTCAACAAAGACTCCTCCAAGAGTCCTTAAGAACTTCTCAACTTTGCCTTTTTATGTTTCCTTTAATGAGTCATTTAAGCATGAACTTGGTTGATGTTTGTATGTTGATGATTAATATGCACTACATCTTATGGTGGTTGGTTGATTGAAATATTGCATGGTAAGTTTTTTGTCACACCCAAAAATGTTAAAAGTTTGGTATAATTAAAATTTTGAGTATTTAATTAGAAATTTTTTTGTTTAAGTGGGTTTTAGTGTGATTATGAGAATCTTGAAAATTGATTGGTAAATAATTAGAATTCAAGTTTAGTCTCATTACATTAGAACTAAGAGTATTCTTTTAGTGGAAAACATTATGATTAAGGGTATTAATGGTACTGACCGGCTTAGGATTTAGGAAAAAGGTAGTGGAAAGATTATATATGAAAGTATTCTTTCATCCAGGTATTCATTTTCTTTCATTCATATTCTTCTCTGGTTCATTCTATAAGAAAGGAAATTTAGAAGCAGTTTGCATGAATGGAAGAATCTAGGGTATTAGTATAAATATTTGAGAATTTAGCAATCTGGTAAACTTTCTAACTCTTCCGTACCTTTAAGTTTAAGAAAAATGAAGGAAAGTTTAAGGATTTCAACATAATTTATTTTGAACTGTGATGATTAAGTCATAGTTAACATTTATAACTCCTCTGAATGCATATAAATTAAGGTTTTTATGGCACCCCAAACCTAGTCGAAATGGTCCGACCTGAATTTCGAACATCACATTAGCCACCAAAGTGACTCTCTATTTAAACCACCACAAAACACACCAACTGACCAATCACACTACACAATTAATCATGAAATATTTAATAAAAACATAATATCATACTTCCGTTGCACTACTCTGATCAACAATCAATAAAAGACTAATTCACAATTTAATATTTAATAGACAATTACCTTGAAAACTTTAGTTAAGCATACATGCATGTAGTAGGGTATTTTTTTAAAAAGGCTATATTTGTAGGGACTTGAAAAACCATTTGGTTTAAAAACATATAATTAAATTTAAAACGTAATATATAGTAATATGTTGGGAAAAATTCTATTTCACAAAGTTTAATAATATTATTGTAGGATTAAATGTATAAGTCTTATTTTGGAAATTTTGTTAAAACATCTCGCTCAACCTCATAACATTATTAATTAATTAGTTAGCAGACATTTAACAATTTACATGACTTGACCAAATTCTGTGTTACATCTTATGTATACCAAGCACATGTTTGTATCCAATTCACACATAAAACATCTAAGGCTTACTTCGATGACTAGCGAGTCTTCAACCTGCACTTACAAGTTAGTCGAACAGTTATTCAAACCAATTATCAAACAATCATAATCCATCATCCAATCATTTATCTAACGCAATGATAAAAGTTTTAAACTAAACAATTAAATAGTCTATAGTGTCTGATTATAACCCAGCAATTATAAGTAAGTCTAATACTAAATCCCATAATTTGATCCCACATTGCCTTTCTCACTAGGTTTGGGAACACAATGACATACCCAAGTATAGCCTCGATTTGGATCACTTGGATGACTTACTCTTACACCTTTTCACAAACTAAGTCATTGTAATATTATAAAAGAGTGGGTGAGTTTATGAAAGCTTAGTGAGTGCTGAAACATACTACAAATAAGCACATCAATTAGGTTAAAAGGTGACAAACAATAACAGTTCACATATTATTGCAGTCTACACAAAATAGTAACTCACACGACACAATATTTCTCATAAAATAAGCAATGCACATATAATAAGTAATTTTCATAAAATCGGCAGATCACATAAATTATCAATTCGCACCAAACATCAGTTTATATGAAATAACAGTTCTTACCAATTTACAACTCATGCAAAATAATAGTTCATATGAAATATCAGTTCATACCGAATAACAATTCATGCAAAATAACAGTTCATGCTCCATCATAACTTATATATCTCAAATAATAATACATTGACATTTTTGTGATTATAAAACTTATAGAGGACTCTATCACCACCTATAAGTGGACTCTATTACCATACATTGGACAAACGAATCTCCAAAACACACCATATGACTTATAAAGTCGTACGCTATCTCTATGTAAGTGTAGCACATATGCTCACAGTCTCCAAACACACCACGCTATCTATGGTGAATGGAGTTATACTCGACATTCCTTTATCTCTCCAACGCATCTCTAGGTCACAATGCCCATCGCAATAAAAAAAATGAGTACTCACAATCCCATGGCATGCCAACTATATCTAATGGTTTCATAAGATACCAAAATATCTCTTTAACACATTCACAATATTCAGTATAATAAGGCTCACAATTAAACAAAGCTCGCACATTATAACACAGTTCGCAATTCACAATTCGTAATGGAGCATGGTTTGCAAAGAATATCACTTTTATGCAATATATATTACACACATAACATAATTCATATATCATTCATGACATAGCTCACTTAAATCATTGTTCGTATATTTTATTTAACATAAGGCAGGCAATAGCTTAGATTACATACAATACAACTCAAAATCTCACAATACACAATTTGGCAAATTAATACAGTTCACCAGATTAATACAGATCACCAAATTAACACAGTTCGCCATAATAATATAATTCACCAAGTTAACATGGTTCACAATTGATCTTGCACTTAGTATTTCACGATAATATAATTTTAAACTAATCAAAGCTCCCAATATCGTAAAACTTATAATTCACTTACAGGTTCGTGCATGCTTAAATGTGCATTATCAATAAAATTTACATATTGTAGAAGTCCACATTATGTTTTTTACTTATTTTATATCCATTTGCAAGCATTACAAAATCATATACGAATATATATTACATATATATATAACTATTTAGTGGCTTTTGTCTCGTCAAATTTTAGCATACCTTAAAAGCCTCATATACATTTATATATATTAGATAATACAAAACCTATAATAAAACCCACACACACACACATGTTATATATGAAAAACCAAAACCCATATATATTATATATAAATAACAAAACATATAAATAACAAAACTCTTATACGTATCTATTATATATATACACATACCTTTAGTACTTCAACTCACCTTTAATATTTAGTTCACACACAAACGCAATAATTAGACACACAATTCATACACACTTATCACGTCAACTACATGGTTTACAGCTACGGCCTACCTATTTTATTCTTATAACTACATGCACATTTTAATTTCATGCATTTGGCTCATTAAAATCGCACAACATGCATACCCTACACTTAATAAAATTGCAATGGTTTGCAGTAGGAGAAATCAAGATTCGCATACTAATTAAACAAGGAATTTGCATATGTTACCTTAGCTTTTGTACCAGAGTTTAAATGTAGTATATCAAACCACTCACCTTTGCAACCATTCTTCAACTACCATGCTCAAGTAAGTTTCTATTTGCCTTTTTCCATGGTTGTAGAGGCTTCCAAATGAATTGACACTTTTCATAAACACCAAACACATTACAACAGCATTACTAACAGCAACAAACACTATTAAATCATTCCAAAATTCTAGATCAAAGCCTATTAACTTCTATACCAAAAATTTAACTAGTTTTATCGAAAAAGGTATTAAACCACTCAATTCTCACTTCTAACCTTAGATTTCAACTTCATACATCCTAAATATCATCTAATTACATATCTAAACCATCAATTTTACCCAATTTCACTGATTTAATTTTTCTGGAAAAATCAAGCTTGGCATCTGAAAGCTTATATCAAATCTATTGGTGAGAAAGCTTGGCATTTGATCACCGCCAAACATGTGAACGTTTAGATAGAAAATATTACAGCAAAAGATGTAAAAATTAAATAGTAGTGTCCGCAAGTATATGAGCCAAATTGTAATATAGTAAATGTTACAACGGAACACAGGGAAGTATTCTGAGGATCGTACCCAAGGGAAGACGAATTAAATCCTAAATCTATCTCTACAATAATAAGTCTAAATAGTAATGGTTAAAATCTATATTACGACAATCAGTAATATAGATAAAGATCACAAACTAATAAACTAAGTGAAAGAATGGAAAATAAACAAACAACCAAATCAAATTAACCGACAGAAGATTAACTCGTTTCAGTGGTTGTAGTTAACATTAGAATTTGGGTTTAAATGGAATTAACTATTAATTAACTAGTATTACCTACAACCTCTACTAATTAACTAATCGACAAGTACTCGCTTACTTCCGACCTCACTTTCCCCACCAGGATAAATCACAATTTACTCAATAACTACTCCCACATCCTCTCGTTAATCTTCCTAGAGACTTAGACTCTCATGGATTTAGATGCCATAACTCTTAAATTTAATTTAAACATGTAAAAAAACACAAATAAACTAAATAAAAGAAATGTAAGAAGTTGCTCACTGGATTGAATTGGATGTGATCAGAATGGCATAATCTTGTAATTGTTAAATGATCTTAATGTTTGCAAACGAACAATAAAATAAAATAAAATACTGAATACTTTAATTACCTTAATTAATTTATTTTAATTATCATTAATCATATTAGTGGAGAACAACTTCATCATCCACCATCTTATTTAAGAAAATGATTTATTTGCCATTTTATACCTTTGACAAATTGTAATTTAAGTCCCTAAGCCTTTAACCAATTAAAAACCTATAGTGATTAGACTTTTACAATTTAGTCTTTGCACCTAAATTAATTATTTAATTGACAAAATTGATGAACCAAACATCAATACACTTTTATATTAATCCCGTAAATATTCATATTAATATTTACGGACTTGATTTACGAAAATGGGATTCGGGAACTGCCTTTTCCAGTACAACTGAAAATTAGGTTGTTATGAAGAGTTATTTAGGCTATGCCTCAATCTTTTTCACCCTATTTTAACTATCAGAGTCGTGATAGTTTGAAAACAACACATTGATTCTATTCTCCTATTCGGATAAATTATTGTGCAGCATTCTCTAACAATTTTAAACACGAATTCCTTATGGAAAATGTTGTTGAAGGCTTGATTAGAACTACTCTCGTTAGAATCTGGACTATCCTTTCTACTTTTTATAAAAGATGAAAGTGAAACACGTTTTCTACTCGACTCTTTTGAATGTTGCATTTATTTTGGTGGACAAGAGGCTTATGAAAAAATATTGAATCTATGACTTATGAAGAGAAATCCAAACATGAAAAAAATATGAAGAAATAAGACAACAATCATAAACATTGTAGAACTTATTTACTCAATCACCTTTAGGTAATTTATATTATTATAATCAAATTTACTATTTAGCAAAGAAAATTTGGAAGGCATTGTAGCAAATATATGACATTAAAAAGTTGGTCCAAAAAGTATGCTTATAGCTATTATTTCAAATTTCAAAAAGTGAAAAATAAGTCCATAAAAAACAAATCATTGATCTCCATATGCATGCACATAGTCTCTAGATTTTAAATGGATGAATAAATGAAAATTTTTGCCATTTTTGAAAAGTTACCTAACTTTTATCCTAGTATTGCAATAAAAAAAAGTTAAAAAAGTTAAGTATCTCCTATTTTTATCCGTGTTCAATTTTTATTTATTCTAAATTTGAGGGAAAATTAGGGAAAGGAAAGTAAAAATATTTTTAAGATGTAAGGCAACTTTTTACCATCCCATTTTTTACACAATCTTATAAAAAAGTTAAAATTATAAAAAATCATTATATTCATTTTTTTCCTTTTCTACCTTATTAAATTTATTTAATTGTCGATTGAATCTTAGCTCACCGCACCCGATTGCCCATTCAAACCCACCCTAAATTATATTACAAGCACATAATATGTTGGTATCTAATCCCTTCTTTGCAAAGGAAAAAAAATCCTATGTTGTTAGTCTTACACTTTTACACAATTTGAAAATTATATTTGTACTTCTTCTTTTTTTTCAATTTAAAAATTTTAGTACAATCATTATTGTTGTTCGTAGTTTTCATTAAAATTTGTCAACTAAATATGATATTTTTCATCAACTAATAGTCATGTCATATTGATAGTTTAATGAACATGTCAAGTTGACAAATTTCAATATAAAATATTAACAATGTTAATAATTGAACTGAGATTTTTAATTAAGAAAAATAGGAAGACTTATTATTATTATTTTTGATCTTTTTAAATATAATGGCTTAAACTCAAATTTTATCAAAGTATAAGGACTAACAATATATTTTAATTTTTTTAAATTATCAATAAGATTTTAAGAAAATAGGTAAAAATAACTAATTAAATATTTTTGCCAACAACTAAAGGGAGTAGTAATTAAGCATCTAGTTGGCATCCTAAAGACTAAGGCTCTGACCTTATTACTATCATCCGCTCTCCCATTAAGTGCTTTTAAAACTTATATGAGTATACCATACTATGGTTATGTGGTGGGATTGAGTTTTAGGAATTTTTTAAAATAATTTTATTGTATATTCGGGTAATATATGTTCTCTTTGATATAATGTCTAAAATTATTTATAGTCTCTGCAACTCTTAAATAGGAAGATAATCTACTTTAGCACACTCGAACTCACATCTTTCTGCATTAATAACAATGTTCATATCAATCTTAAATATTCAAATTTACATTTACATACGTGTAAATTAAATTTTTCTTTGTTATTAAATAATGCATACAAAGAATTAATTATGTATTTACTCACGGTTTTATTTAGTGTTCATATTTAACCCACACATTAACTTAGATTAATATGCACTCAATATGTTAATAATTATCATAATTTAATTTCATAATCAATAAAATAAAATATGTTAATATTACTACTTAAAAAATTGAATAAATAATTATCATTTAATGAATTTAATTTAGAACTAATAAATTAATATTTTATTAAAAAGGGATAATATTAAATTTGATACCTATACTATTATAAATGTTTAATGTGGTACTTTTACTGTGAAAATGTTTAATATGGTGCCTGAATTACCAATTTGTATATTATTTGGTATCTGTATTTTCATAAAATATTCAATGTAGTACTTGTACTTTGAAAATGTCTGACGTGATACTTGAGCTATCAATTTGTATATTATTATAATACCTGGAGTTAATGCCATTAGTGAATGTTAAATCAACCAATTAAAAATTTGACACGTGTAAATTTTTTTTCCAAACCATCAATTTTACATGGATAAAATTACATGAAAAGTTAAATAAAAAAAATTAAAAAACAAATAACTAAACTTAAAGAGCATAAATTTAACATTAAAAAAAGCACAAAATTCATTTATTTAGTTTTTTGTTTTATTTAGCTTTTCACGTAACGTTATATTATTCATGTGGAATTGATAATTTGGAAAAAAAAATTCACATGCCAAATGTTCATTGGTTGGTTTAACATTTGTCAAAGGTGTTAACTTCAAATATTATAGTAATACACAAATTGATAGTTCATTTATCACGTTAAATATTTTCAAAGTATAAATAATACATTGGGCATTTTATAAAAGTGAAGATACCAAATAATAATAAATTGATAGTTTAAGTACCATATTAAAATTTTAAAAGTACTTATATCATATTGAACATTTTATAAAAATATAGATACCAAATATGAAAATATACTTAAAAAAATAGAAACCAGGTGTACGCAGGGATTTGTTTTCATAATTTGGGATTTTATTTTTGCCCTTATGGGCTAGGTTGATTGAGTCCTGTTATGACTCAATTCGGCTAATATGAGAACACCCAAGAACTTCAAGCCCATACTTCCACAAGTTCAAACAGTACGTTTTTCTATTCCAGGTTTATTTTATTGTTTATATTCGAGATTTATAATTACTCTATTTAATAATATTATTTTTAAGGTTAGAAATTATATTCTTTTTGAAAATGTAGTGTACACTAAACACTTATAGGTAAATAGTATATTTTTATTATTTATATTTTTAATTAAAATTTATTATATCAAATACAATTTTTTTTTAAAACTAAAAGTTTATTTATTAATCAATTTTTTATAACAATGCTAAAAACTTGTCTGCTATAGTGGCACATTTCTCTGTTTCTTTGGTATGCCTGTAGTGGCACGGTTTGTGACGTTTCTTTGTTGATTTCTAGATCTTGCTCCTAATCCACATTTTTTATCACAATTTTTCTATTGAATCTCTGCTTCTTTTTGCTCTATTGTCGGATTGGTGGAAAAGGAGTTAGCATGGAAAAGGAGTTAGTGATGTTGAGTATTGAAAATGTAGAGGAGGAAGCTTGACAGTTCCATAGTGGACCTGAATCTCAGCCATCGATTTATGAGTTCTGCTTGGTTGAGTGTTTTCTTACGGAGAGTGTAGCTCATTTTCCAGCCATGCAAAATACGATGTCCAACCTCTGGCATCCTCTAGGAGGTGTTCTAATCTCGGATTTCAAGGGGGAAGCATTTTTTTTAAATTCTATCATGAAGTCGATATTGATCAAGTTATTAAGGGGCCTTGTGGACTTTTAATAATCACCTTTTGGTCCTTCATTGGATACAGGGAGATAACAATCTGGTGGAAGTTCCATTGGTTATGGCACCTTTCTGGGTCTAAGTACATGATCTCCCTCCAAGCTTTTTCTTAAACAGTGTAGCAAAGCAATTTGGTGACTTCAAGTTCAGTTTCAAAGTATATTGCAAAGCAATTAAATCGAGGCTTTAAGAATTTTCTTCAGATATGCTTTTAATTGGATGTCAGAATATCATTGAAAAGAAGGAATAAGATTCTAATCTCTCACTTGAATTTTGTCCATACTAAGTTTAAATTCTGTTTTTTGTATGGATGCTTGGGCTATGGGGATAACTTTTTCCCTATTCAGTTTACTCAAAATGGGCAGGAGTTGGAGTTGCGGTAGGATTTATCATTAAGAGCGCTATTGAAAAGAGCCACTACCACAACGAGTGTTTGGCTCCAGGAGGAAACTAATGTAGATTTCATGGGAGTCAATTCAGGAAACACAAAAATAATGAGGAATAGGTGGGGGATTTAAGGCAGGAATCACGAGAATGGATCAACTTTATTTTGGGGTTTAATCTGGAAGGGAATATGTATGATTTGGGAAAAAAGATGATAGAATTGTCTAGTGGAATTAGGAAAGATGATATGGAGCATGATTTGGAAGAGAGCATTTGAAAAACTACGAAAGGAAAAAAGACAAAGATCTAAAATACTCGTTTCTAATTCTTCTAAATTCACGGATGGACTGAAGAGTCTAAATTAGTGCGATCAAACTCGTTTCGAAGGATATAAGTGACTTTTAGGAGGCAAGCTGACCAGCCACAATGAAAATATTATATTGGAATGTCCGTGGATTGGGAAATCCACGGGTTGTGCGAAAGGTTCAGCATATGCTAAAGTGTTATAATCCCCAAATTGTCTTATTCATGGAAACAAAATTGCATACAATTCAAAGGGAAAAAGTAAGAAAACAACATATATGTTCTAATAGATGGTACTAAAGGGGTCTCAACCTTGGATGGAATGGGAAAAGTTGTGTCATGTTGAGAAGTTTTTCTAGCAACCATATTAATGTTGAGATCCAAGAGGAGGTAGATAGTCCAATGTGGAGGATGACTGGGTTTTATGGGGCTTCGGATACTCGAAATAGAATAGAGACTTGGAATTTATTACAAATGCTAGGGAGCAACCAAAGTTTATCATGGATGGTGTGTGGCGACTTCAATGAAATGTTATATGCTTGTGAGAACAGATGAGGTTTGCCGAAGGATGAAAGATGAATAGAAGAGTTTTAGATAATATTAACGGAATGTCAATTAGAAGATATGGGCTATTTAGGAATATGGTTTACATAGGAAAGAGGTAATAGGTTGGAAACAACTATTAGAGAAAGGCTAGATCGAGGAGTAGCGAATGGTGTATGGTGTAACATTTTTCTAAGGTACTCGTTGAGTCACCTACCTCACTCTTTTTCTGATCACTGCTCCCTACTTATCAACACGACTCAAGACAACCAGAAAAGGGAGATGAGTCGATTTTGATTTGAAGCTTGGTGGACAATAGAGGAGTCATGTGAACCAGAAGTTAGGTAGCTTTGGAAACTAACTTTGGGGAACATACTTACTAGACTTGCAGAGTTATGTGAGGGGTTACTGATTTGGGTGAAGCAATTGAGGAAACAAAAACTGAATTATCAAGGAATCTATTATAATGCCTGGATTCCTTAGATAAGATAGACCGTAATGAGGAGACCATTGCAGAAATATTGGATGTTAAATTGCACCTTAGCATGGAAATTAAAAAAAGAGAAACTCTATTGGAAGTAGGGGGCAAGAAGGAATTGGTTAAAATTAGGAGATCGAAATACAACCTATTTTCATAGATTTGTGTTTCAAATGAGGTGTACGAACCATATTTGAGAGCTACAAAATAATGCTAATGAAGTTATCTCGGATAATCAAGAGATGTGATCCATAGCGAGAAATTATTTCAATGATCTCTTTTGAACGCAAAGGGTTAATGACCCTAATCATATTCTTATAGGAGTTGAGAGATGCATTTCTGAAAGCATGAACCAACAATTAATTGCAGAATATAAAATGGTAGAAATTGGGTCAGCATTGAAAGAAATGGGACCAACTAAGGGCTAGTTTGGCAATGCTTTTGAAAAGTGCTTTTAAAAAGTGCTGTGAAAAAGTGCTTTTGAGAAGTGCTCTTAAAAAGTTTGGTTTAAAATCTGAGTATTTAGTATTGCTGTCAAAAAAGTGCTTTTGAGAAATAAAATGTCCATTTTAGACATATTATTATCAAGTAACAAATATGCATTTAAATAAAATTTAAATTAGTTAATATTATTATATTTTAGTAAGAATATAAAAAGATTATTATAATTTGTTGTTAATATTTTAATATATGAAATATAAATTTTAAATTTTTTAAGTAATAAATATTAATTACTTATAAAATTTAATTAGAATATATAAACTACATTTTAAATATTTAAATATAACCATTAAATATTTGTAATTTGTATTTAAAAAAATATTTTTTTATTTTTAACTAATGATTTTAACACATTTGTAATTAAGCACTAAGAAAAAAAAGGAAAGTACTATGTTATTAGAGGGATGAAAAAGTAATTAAGCACTAAAAGTGCTTTTGGGAGAGGAAAAACTAAAAATTTTAGCTTCTCCTTTTCAGAAGTGCTTTTCAAAAGCACTTCTGAAAAGTCAAAAATTTCAGCCAAAAGCAACTTGTTCTGTATGACTTTTCTTCCAAAAGTGCTTTTGGAGCAAGAAGTGTTTTTTTTAAGCATAAAAGAACAGGCCCTAAAGCTTTGGGGGGCTGATGGCCTGCAAGCGATATTCTGTAAAAAATTTTGGCATATTATTGGCCAAGATGTTGGTACGTTTTGCCTTGACATTTTAGATTGAGGTTTGTCACTGGAAGCCCTTAATCTAACCCGTATTATTCTCATACCAAAGATAGCCCACCCAAAATCTTTGTTGAGTTTTCGACCCATAAGTATGTATATGGTGCTATACAAAGTTATATTGAAAATGATGGCTAATTGATTGAAGAAAGTTTTAGACGTATGTGTAAATGAAGCACATAGTGTATTTGTATCGGGTCGACTAATTACAAACAATGTCCTATTTGCCTATGAAATCTTGACCACTTTCAAGCATCAAAGGACAAGGTAGAAAGGCTTTATAGCACTCAAGTTAGATATGAGGAAAGCATATGATAGGGCGGAGTAGCCTTTCTTAAGGGGTATAATGCTGAAACAAAGGTTTGCTACAAAATGGGTAGACTCTATCATGAACTATATTAACACAGTTTCTTACTTAGTAGTGATTAACGGATGGGCGGGACAGGTCTTTAAGCCCACCAGAGGTTTAAGGTAGGGTTATCCGTTTAGTCATTATCTATTTTTGTTATGTAGTGAAGGTTTGTCTTCGTTGATGAGGCTGGAGAAATGTGGGGAAGTATTGAATGGTGTAAAGGTAAGTAGGTGAGGACCCTCAATATCTCATTGATGACTGTATCTTGTTTAGCGAAGCTACAAAAAGAGGGGCGTATACTGTGCAGAATATTCTGGATGAATATGGCAACTGTTCGAGTTAGAGTATTAATTTTTATAAGTCATTGGTTTATTTTAGTAAGAATGTTACAATATAGGACAAAATAAATATTACAAATATTTTAAATGTTCGATCTTCAGATGATCTAAAGAAGTACATTGGGTTGCCAAATATGGTCGGGGAGGAGAAAGAGGTTGTCATTTCAGTTGCTAAAAGACTGAATTAGGAGTCGAATACAAAATTGGAGTAGTAGACATCTCTCTTAAGGGGGTAGAGAAGTATTCATTAAGTCCATCCTACAAGCTATGCCAACGTATTCAATATCATGTTTCTTGCTGCCAAACACATTCTGCATGGAGATGGAACGAATAATCAATAAGTTTTGGTGGCAAAAAAACTATGGGATGCAAGGAATTCATTAGTGTGAATGGTCCCGATTGTATGCGCTTAAGGAGAAGGGGGTTTGGGTTTTTGATGCTTATCAAAATTCAATGTAGTATTATTGGCTAAATAAGGATAAAGACTTATCAATAATTCGAATTCATTATTAACGCGTACTTTGAAAGTTAAATACTACCCGAATTTGAGTTTTTTAGAATCAAGGTTAGGAACTCATCCATCCTATACTTGGAAAAGTATTTGGGCTGCTAAAGGTCTATTGAATGAAGGGATGGGCTGGAGAGTAGGAACAGGGACCCAAGTTTTAATCAAAGATGTTGCCTAAACTACGGTTTACAAATTTTGGAATTTAGAGTCTTGTTAGTGATGCAAATCTATGATTGGTGGCAGATTTAATAGACCTTAATACAAGTTTATGGAAGGAGGAACTGATTAATTCTACTTTTGATGCTATTGGTGCAGAAAGAATTTTATGCATCCCTCTAGCACAAGATCCACATGATGATGAAATAGTATGGCGAGGGGAAGCCTCAAGAGATTACACTATCCACAGTGGGTACAAGTTACTGTTACAATAAGTTATAACAGCTATGTTTTACCATAATCACTCCACTTATATAACATTTTACAAAAATCTATGGCGTCTTAATCTACTAGCAAAAATGAAGATTATAAGCTAAAAAGCTTTTTATAATTTTATCTCTATTTTTTCTAATTTACAGTACAGAAAGATGATGGGTTCAACTAGGTGCCCTAGATGTGGTGAGGGATTTGAAACTACAAAACATGTCTTTTGGGACTGCTTAGCTTCGTAAGGGACATGGCAGTTGCTACACCTATGGCCACAATATATGTTAGAAACTAATTATAGATAGTGATGACATACATCTTTACAAACAATTATCTATTCCAGTGCGGAATAATAAGATGTGTAGTATGGGCAATATGGTTAGCTAAAAGCATAATGGTTCATGATAAGGAAACACAGAGGGTAGAGGATGTTGTAAGTCGAATATACAGTTACATACATGAGATGGAGGCACTTACCCAAAACATATTTCCTTGGAGGCTAGAGTTGGACAGATGGAGGTCGCCGAAGAGCTCTATAGTGAAGATCAAATTTGATGCCACCTTTCAAAACCATTTCAAGAAGTCCTGCATAGGTTTGGTGGTTAGATATGCCACCGAAAGGGTATTGGGCTAAAAAATACTGATAAATGATACATACCATTGGTATTTGTGGTGAAAGCCCTTGTGTACTGCCAGGCAATGCAGTTGGAACTGTCTATGGGCCATCGAGAGGTGGAGATTGAGGGGGACACATTAACAAGTATCAAAAAGTTGTAGGTAGATGGTGATGATAGATCTAAAATAGGGGCACACATTAGAAACTAAAAAATTCTCAATGGGGTTTTGAAAGTTTTAGTTTCCGGTCTACGTTGAGAAAATCAAATGAAGTAGCCTAAACATTGGTGACAAAAGGGATAAGGAGATGGAAAGAAACTTATTTGTCAAATGATGTGCCCATGTTTGCTGTGACTGCAGTAGATGAGGATCGATGGTGGACGACTCCGCCTGATTAGTGCACATCTGAAGAGAGGGTGTAATGAGTCTCCATGATTGGGTAATTTGAAGGAGACGAAATAGAAGGGAAAGGGGCTAAAGCAAACAAAGGCATTTCATTTTACACCTACTTTCCTAGCAGCTAGTTTTTGGTTTTCTTATCTTATCTTTAGTTCATTTCGCGTATTTGATGCATCGTTGAGAGCACCAAAAATATCCTATCCTTATAAAATAATGACAAGAATAGTATACGGGAGTAGGGTCAAATCCTCAAGGACTGGATTTCCACAAGTTTCTGTTCCTCGATATCTCGGACAGAGTCATGCCCAAGAAAACCTGCGTACCTGGGAAAAAAAATAAATAACAGAATTAAAGGTTTGATTAAATTGAAATTACAAAAATTAAACTTAAAATTGTAATGATGAACAGAGTTAAGGAAAGAGAGTTTTTTATAGAGAGATTCCAGCCTTCGGTTGTCTCGATCCTCCTTGGGTTCAATCCTAGGCTTTTAGGCGATCCTTCTCGAATAGAATAAGCCAGTTATAGTGGAAGAGGACGCCTATGACCATCAGCTCGACTTAGATTTTAAACTTACGATTTAGAAGAACCTAACTCTAGCCAACCGTCGCTTTTGTGGGACCATCTTACACTAGATCATCACTTCTCAATGGCGAATGCCATGTCATTTTGTCTCTTGGGCTCGACAACCACTGACGCAGTAAGTCAACGAACCGACTGTGCAACCTTTCCAAAACATACAAAACGGTCGTCTTTTCACAAGATGAAAAGATCACTTTTGAAGGGAGATGGACGGAAGCGTCTTTCTTGTAGTGAGGAGAAACGATTAATACTAGTTGAGAAGGCTAAGTGCGGATTCTAAGCCTTATTAACCCTTCTTGGGGAATTTCGACAACCTTTGGCTAGATGAATTTAGTGCCTCATGCTTTTTGGGAAAATATAAATAAACTTAATAAAAATGGAATTTTATTGAATAAAGAAAGGAACAAATGTTAAGCTTTTTGGAAGTGGGAGTGTTTACAGAAAAAGATGAGTCAAATTTGTGTCACTCCATCCCCTATTTTTAGTACTTAGAAAACCTAGTCTATTCCTATCTAAATTCTAAAAGATAAATAGAAATAAAAGCTAAAATTAAATCTAAATAATAATCTTAACAATTATCCTAATATAATTAAAATTTAAATAGTCTTGTGTTTATAAAATCTCTTTTTTGCACTTTTGCCCCCAAGTCTTTCATGCTTTGCATTTTCGCCACCACTTCTTTCTTACTTCACATGCTGACCCATTTTATCTTTGAATTCATGCTTTTTGCACTCAAATTTTCTTTTGCCTTCAATTTAGTCCATACAAGATAAAAAACCATAAACAACTCAAATTAGTAAGATCATACTCAAAATAAATATGTAATTAATACATAAAAATATGTCATTCCAGAGTCTTATCACGTGTGTTGGCCATTTCATTTCGTGAAACGTGTGGTACAATTGTCTTTTGTCAATTTTTCTCTTTGAAAGAGACGTTTCAAACTAAAAGTTTATTTTATTTTATCTATATAATCATATAAAAATTATATTTGTAGATTTACGATTTTGAATGTTAACATTCTCGATATTTTTTGTCTCTATAAATTTATTCTAAAAATATTATTTAAAAATTATATTAGTTGATTATTTCATATATATATATAAATATATTAAAGACTATCAATAAAATAAATATTTTAAGTTTGAGTTTGAGGATGAAAATTGTCGAAAGCTCAATACTAATTATATCAAATTAAATTTAGAGAATACTAAATCCTATTCTTTTATCATTCCTAAATCCTGTTATTGATTGATTATGATTTTATGTTTACATTTTAGAAGCTCTCCTATCAAAGAAATACATTAATTCTTGTTTACCACGTGGGTAAAATAGCTCATGTAATAAACATATTTATAAAAAATTAATATAAAAATAAAGGATATTTTAATTAAAATAATAAAATTAAAATAATAAATATTACGATGTTTCAAGTTTACATATCATTATTTGTATATATTTTTTTAGATTTTAACAAAATATAAAAAATTAAAACATGATAGAAATATTTATTGCTTCGTAAAAATAAATTTTTAATAATTTTACAACTAAATAAAAACTCGATTAGTAAGTAATATTGACTCAATCAAACATTCAAAAAACAATATAAATAGAAAATTTCATATATAACTATATTATAATTTATTTAATATAAATCTCATGTTTTGGCACAAAAATTTTGAAGATTTTCTAACTAAAATAGCAGAATGATATATTTTTTTTCTAACAAGTGTTATTTAGAATACATTATGATATACTCACAATTTGGATGAAAAATAATTAAGAAATATATTATATTAAAAATTTGTACAAAAAATAAATGAAGATTTGGCTGAAATGATAAAATTAAAAGTTAAAATTATAATAGTTTAGGTTCAAATTCGGTTGATTTTTTTAATTATTTTTAATTAAATTATTATTCAAATGACTTGTAATACCTATTCAATAATTTAAATAATAATATAAAATGAAAAAAACATCGGTGATATTTTTTTTTATTTTAATTTTCTCATTACAAATACACATATATTATGGAAATTTTGAAACAATAATACCACTGGCATTCCTCACAAGTTGTTTTCTTTTATACGATTTTGAGATCTCCGAAAAATTACTATTAGTTAAGTACAAAATTTATGACATTAATCCTTAATGAAATTATTATTGATTGATTGAAACATAAGTCTTATATATTATTAATGCATCATAATCCATCACATCATTAATAATTCGGGTGGAATTAAGAGGGGTTGGCAAGGACCATTAACCTCTTTGGTTTGAAATATTTGTCTCTTTAAACACTTAAATTTTAATAAATTTTAGTTAATAAATAGGAAAATTTCTGTTTAGACCTAAGGAATTTTTGATAAATATTAAAGGAAAAAACAACACTTTCTATAAAATCAGAGATTGAAACATCATGAGGTGGAATTATTTTGCCAATGCTACCTCTCACCGTAGAATGACATGTTTTTGGCATTGAACCCTAAAGAAAATGATAATTATAGCACTTGGAAACGGCTACCACCACCCATCCATCCAAATACAAGTAAACCTATGTCTGCTATCTATTTATTTATTTATTTTAAGGGTGATTGTTTTCCGATGTGTTTGTTTTGTCGACACATCTTATCACTGGATTTTCAAATTTCATATCTCGTCAAAACCCTAATCAATTTCATAAATTTACATTATAATATGGTGGAGAATCATGAGAAAGAAAAAAAAAAAAGGGTAAATAATATTTGGAAACAATATGGTTTGGTGCATTTTCTTGTTCTTTTTCCCTGAAAGTCAAGATCCAGCTAAATTAGGCTGCAAAGTGTGTGTGGTACTGTAGCTAGGTTTGGGAGATTAATATAAAGTATAAATTAGATGGGTGAGCTCAGAGTGAGATAGGCATTTTCGTCATAAGAACAATGAGTTAAATGCTCTGTTATTAAAAAAAAAAAAGTACAGAAAGTAAGTGTCGGGAGACTTAGGGTATGGGAAATCCACATTCAATGTTACCTGTAAATTTGTTCTTTGTTTTGTTTGTTTTTAATGAATTAATTTATGTTGTCGTCTTTGACAGTTATGAATAAAGGTTGTCTCTGATCAGGCACTGCTCCAACAATATTTACAGCGTAAGAAATGAAATTGGGAAGTCCGAAATCATCTCACGAAATGGAATTGAGTCACTCATACAAAATAAGAATATTTTTCATTTTGGGCATCAACTAAAATAAATAAGAAAACTAAAATATGGAAATTTTAAGTATAAAGATGGGTGAGGGTGTTTTATTAATTAGCCATAAACGTCATTAAAAACATTTCATCAATGTTTTCACGCTACTCTGAACCAAAGGAGCAGATATCAATGGAGGTTTAGACGACTTATGAAGTCACCTTTTTCTACGTATCAAACATACATAACCTAAGCTAACTATTACTATCCTGGCTCATTTGATTTGGCCAAGTCTGGGAACTTGTATTAGTATCCTGGCTCAATTGTATCAGCAAAAGTTAGACTATGAGCTACCTTGTGATCTTAGGGGAGAAGTACTGCAACAACATCACAGAGTATCGGTACAACTTGAGTTGTATTGATACTAGTCTAGACCTTTTTTGCAACAAGTCAAATAGTGAGCGCCTCAAGTTTTTCTTGGGACTTGTATCGATGCACTAGAGGAGTTGTATCGCCACAAGTCTGGTAATGAGATCCGTTGATTTTTTCCTTGGGACTTGTATCGATAAAGTCAACTTATTTTGATACCATGGCCTCTAACGATTATAATTTTCAAGCACTTATATCAATATCAAAACACTTGTATCAGCACAAGTTATTTGCAGATTGTAATTATGCACAAATTCAATATTGCAATGATTCCAATTTGTGTCTGGCGGCTTTGAATATCTTCAAATTTGTTAGAGGGTATAAATATGGTTCAAGGGGTCCAAAATGAAGACATGAAACAAGCCTTCAAAGATCAAAGAGTAAAAATCTAGTCCTTTACCATGTTTTTTCTGATTTTTACTTGTAAACATTTGTGAGTTACAATCTGATTCATTCTTTTAAGTGTTGTTTGTATATGTAAGAGCAAATTTATTGTATATTGACTTTCAAGAGCTAACCACTCAATCATTCTTGTATTATCACCATTTGTGAGGGTTTACTTAAGGTTTTTAGGTAGGAAATCTTATGGGGAAGTGGCTCTATCTTGCCTACTCAAAAGATAGTGTTGTAAATGTTAAACTTTTTCTTTAAAATGTTTCATATTAGTAGATTTGAAAAATTCTTAGTTGTGAAGAATTAATGTAGTAAATGTAAATAATTGACGTCAAACCACTATAAATAATTGTGTCAATTTTTATTTGTCATATTTCTTACAAAGTTTTTAATCACCAATTCATCTCCCTCATGGTGCAAATTAAGCTTTACATAATTTAATAAAGACAATTCCTAACTAAAGTATTAAATTTTAGAAGTTACAAGATATTAATCGATTCAATAATAAAATTATCAAAGCCTTTATCTGTATTTAACTGTAGCTCACATATGATAACATGGGCTTCCACATGTCTATGTCAATCGTCCTGATAATACATTTTAGTTTTGATACATTTTTTAATAAGATGTCATTAATTGTAAATTTATTATTTAATTTTTAATTAGGCACAAAAATAAACTCGGAAAAGTAAAAAAGAGTTGACGAAGCGGCCAGTCGTTAAAGCTTTGAATCAAAGAAAAAGTTAATGGATAAAGATCTATTTTAGAAACTTTTATTTGTAAAAATAATACTTCTAATTTTGATATTTATAGATTTTTATCTAAGAACCACTTCTAAGTTCTAACAGAGGATGACAGACAAAAAAAAAAAAGTACTAAACCATAGTTTACTCAGCTTTATCGATTATCTCATCACGAGCCTTAACCCATCATTGTTGACTCCGTTATTCACCACCGTTCACAAATCATACCAGATGCTAACATACCCCATTATCAGCCACCTCTGCCAATATTCATCACTGCGTACACATCTAGAATCACTCCTATTCATCCTCCCACATGGATAAACCCTGTAAATATCTAAACTCGAGAGTCATATCTATACTAAAATCACAACTACAACAATACGTAAAATAATCGCACCAAAAAATTCAAGGAAATTCATTTAAGGTATTATGTTCATTTGGAGTTAAAGGTTTTGGTGAAAGCATATATTAGTTTTCAGGGTCGAGGAAGATTGTGTTCGCATTTTTAAGTCGATCTCAAGGTTTGATACAGAGATTGAGAGGTGAAAGCCACAAGGTTTATTGACTTCATATTCAGAAGGCTCGAACCATCCTTGGAATAATGGAGAGAGAAGATATAAAATCAAGAATCATTGAAAGGGAAGCAAGAGGACTTTTGAAAATTTTAAGATTAATGTAAATATATACGTTTAGGTAAAATTAACGTTAATATATACCTTTAGGTAAAAATTTAAAATTATCCCATGCTTGATTTTGAGATATCATTGTTAAAACTTTTGAAAAAAATATATTCGTCTCATTATCAAGGGTCATCATTGTTGCTTGATTTCGTAATTAATGTAAAAATTATAGAAAAATGTATATTTTCCAAAAAATATTAAATTAGATAAATTTCATTATTTGATTTTGTTAATATCACCACATTTTATAATTAAAAATTTAAATTGTTAAAGAATAAATTACTCTCAATTTAAATTTATTTTATTTAATTAATCTTTTAAAAGTTGCAAATCATATCTTAATTATTTTTAAAATTCATATCGCCTTTTACTGTTTTTAACTGTTTGTTCTGAGATTGCACTTAAAAATGGTTTTGCCATTCATATAAATAAACACATATAGATTAATTATTTTTTTTTTAAAAATTTTGTGTTGTCCTTAATGAAAAAAGTTGTGCTATTATACATGTACAAAATTTAATATAGACATTTACTTTTAAAATGTTTTTTTTATTAATTTTCGAATTTCAGATATTTTAATTACTGCTTTAAATTTTAAAAAATGTTAAGAATTTTCCTATTTTTATATTATCAAATTTACATATATAATATTTTTCTTCAATATGATATATTAGGGTTTCAAGAAAAAAATAACTAAATTTTACTGAAAATAATGATTTAGTTTTTCCAGAGTTATAAAATAAACTATATAAAATATAAAAATAATTATTTTAATAATAATAATAATTAATTTTGAGGAAATACTTTTTTATTTTAAACAATTGAAAATGATATCTCCATTAAAGAAAAAAACTAATTTAATAGTTATGTAATAGAAAACAATATTGTAGTAAACTTTTGTTTAGCGGAAAATTTTTAGTGAGATTAACAATTAAAGTTGCTTAAAGTAAAAGGATTATTTTTTAAATTTAGGAATACCACATTAACTTTTAGCATATATTAACCTTTTTAAAAGTAATATTTTAACCTATTTCTAAATTTACAAATTTTATAATAAAATTTCAAAAAATAAATACAATATATTTTAATTCGCACGAGACGAAAAATCTAGTTTATATATATGCGCAATATTGCGCATTGCCCCTACTTTTTTAAATTAACCTTCGTTAAAACCTCCATTAAATATATTTATTTTCACGAGTAATTAAATTTCCCATCTAGCTTTAGGTTGATAAACAATTTAGTAGAGAGTCATGAGATTCAAATTCGTAATTAAAAATATTCATTTTGGTATTTGTTGTTCCTCCGATTTAGGAGATAGATATTGTTATCTCAAAAAGTTGCATAGGCACCAAGTAAAAAAAAAGCTCGTTGATTCGACGTTGATAGGTAGATAGTTGAAAGTACCGAGTCGATCGTCTGCCGTATTTGGTCTATTGAAGAATGTTAGATCTGGTACCTTGAGTGTAGTATATTTGTCTGTAAACTTGCAATTTTTTTGAACAGATTGATTACATTGATTACATTAATATACTTTGTATGATTGTCCTTGTATGGTTTTTGCACGCAAAGCAAAACGAAAGCAAATGTTGCTAATTGGTTGTGTAATGTTTAAACTAATACTAAGTGGTATTACGTGGTCGGATCATAATACGAAAAGATAACTTCTATTAGTAGACAAACCTAAACATATCCATAGTCTAATCGAAAATGAGAAAACAAATAGAAAGACTAATATGTTGTCTATCAAGTCCAATTGGGGAGATGTTTTGTCTTGGGCATCAAAGCAGATGACTTCCAGAAGATAGAGACATAGATGTGACAGACTAGATTAACAGTACATCGGACTAGACACAAGAAGAATAAATCCTGAATCTATTTATGGATTTATTCACTTGTGACATTCATAGTGTGGCATACCTAAATCCTGAGTGGATGGCAGGCTGTGTATGCGTGACTTATACACTTTGATGTAAGTGAAAACCAGAGTTTGAATAGATAAGGAACCGAAAGCTGGTGCGTTGGGTGTACAACTTCTGCAATATGTAGCGTTATTCAGAACAGTGAAATTCATAGCCCGAGACATGGGTAAATGATATCCTCTCATTGGTATTACATGGTTGATGAAAAGTAAACATGGGTAAATGATTACTATTTGATAGTAATTGACTTTTCATAAAGGAAGATGTAATGGTTACCATGAAATAAAATAGGATCATATTAGGAGAATGGATATTATCCCAAAAAGATTAAGCATATCCTATGAGGGTAACACATTTATGAAAAGGTCATTGGATGAGCACTGATTGAGTTGCTTTCGTAATGGTATGCCATTGGGAAGAGCTCAGTCACGAAACTATAGTGGAGTGACTTCGTGACTAAATGAGTTTATAATTAATAGGTGAAAAGCTAGAACTTAATTATAAATCATTTGAGCTTCAATCGCATATGTCCAATTGGTTCCTCCTCTAGCTCGTTGAAACCAGAAATGAATTGCATGTTGCATAAAATGAACAAAAATGAATAGAAATGGTGAAATGGAGAAATAGGAAACATTTTGGAAATTATTATTGTAACACCCCTTTTTAGTCAAATTGGAACAGTGATTTTGAGATTACATATCTAAAGTCAAAATAATTATTTTATTATTATTTTAATACTTACGGCATGATAGTATAGTTGTGTGAAAATTTCGTTAAGGATTTTTATCGTTTGAATGCTTAATTCGATAAAAAGGACTAAATCGCGTAAAGCGTAAAAGTTAAATTCTATTTGTTAATGCACTAAATGACTATGAATATTAAATGTGGAGGTCCTTAAGTGATAAATGGACCATTATCAAAGTAAGTGGTCATTAATGGACATGAAATAGATGATATAAATGTTTAATTATTAAGGTTAATTTAGTAATTTGTCCAAAATAAGGTTAATTAAATAAAACAAAACAAAAATTTATCTTATTATCATCTTCTTTGGCCTAATGAAGCATGAAGAAAAGTCGTTTTAGGGCTTGAAACTTTCAGTTACTTTGATACTCAATTGTAAGTCTGTTTTTATTTCTGTACATAACACACAACCAACTCTTTCTCTAAGCATATACACACCATATCTTAAGCAACATCGGTACATCATCAACGTGATACATGCAAGTCACACAACAACATCTATAATCTAAAAGGCATGGTATAGAGACTCACCTGAATTCCCTTATCCTTATCAACTTAGCTTGCTCAAACGTTAAAGCCTTATTTATCCTAACAACTAATCATGACAACCTTTTACTGGTTAAATAAAGGTGTCCAACCCTTTTAAAACTCAGAATCTAGAATTATGTAGGAGCTTTTAAAAGTTACTACTTCCCCTTTCTTCAAACTACAAGTACAAAGAGGTAAGAAAGCTTACCAGTTTCTAAATTTCTCTACTATCAAACTTCAATTCTTTCGTCTTCCGCGACATGCAGAGCTTCCTTAAACTACATTCTCCTCTTCTTCTTCTTCAAAGTGACTGAAGAAGATGATGTTATGGATAAAAAAAAGTGTAAACAGAATAGAGAAATTCGGTCTCCACACACTCATATATATATACACCTTTAGCACGGCTCTCACCATCCTTCTCTACCATTAATCCTTAACCATTTTGTCTTCTACTTTGGAACAAGTTGGTTCCATCTTAACCAACTAGAATTGAGATCCAACTAATTGCAATTCGGCCATTTAAGTCTTTGAATTACCCAGTAAAGTCCAACAATTCACTAATCCTTTCAATTTAATCCTAACTCTCCCTAAATTTTAGGTCAATAAGATACCAGGGTGTTACATGTAAAATAGGAAATGTAGGATTAATAGAGTTATATTTGATTTAGGTTCATTTATTAATATAACATTGTTATCTGTTTACGAATCACTAGTGTCAATCCTTTGAAAGATATAGAGGTTAGCCTCCAATTTGTGGACAACACTACAATTTACCCAAACAGAGTGTTGGAAAATGTTTTGGTTAAGCTTAATGACATAATATTTCTTGTAGGTTTCTATGTTGTATATAGGGAGGATGATATCTCTTTGGGCACTTCTGACATTCTATTAGGGTGACCATTCCTTTGCATTGTAAGAACCGAAATAGACATCTTTAATGGCACACTTGCTATGGAGCTCAATGGTAAGGTTGTTGAATTCAATATTTATTATTTGTTAGAACATTGTACTGAAGTGTCTGAGGTATGCAGTGAGAATACGATTGATTCTGTGATATAGGAATTTTTGGACTTATAGGATGATACTGAATCGATTTTAATGCCCTGTAGGAACGCCAAAGAGACAAAATTGAGTCAACTTGAAGAACATCTTATGGTTGAAGAAAACTTTTTAGATCTAGTGTACAAGACGTAGGTACTGAAACTTCTAGAGTATGACGGTGATAACGCAAAATTACTGCCCACTTATTATGAACTTTGGCCACTTAATTGCAAGCTCTGACATGGGAACTGAATTTGTTGTTTGATCGTCTCGGTCTCCTTAACCACCTATTATCTGGAGACCACCGAAAGCTTCCACCTCAAGATGTGGAAGAAATTCGAATTAGATATTCGGCTTAAGTTGAACAATGAAAAACGTTAAGCCAATGACATTAAACAAAGGTGTTTTTTGGGAGGCAACCCAATTTTATTTTTATTTATTCTAGTTATTTCTAATTTATTTCTCTTCAATAGGATTGGACTCTTATCGTTCCTTGCACCATCGCCCCATCACATTCCATAGCCATAGGGAAATTTCCTCTTCATACTTAGTTCATTTATTTAATTTTATTGTGATACATTAAGGAAAATGTATGGATTAAGATAGGGGAGTTTGAATTGAATTGTTAATTTATATTTTCTAATTGCATCTATAAATTGTGTTGTTGTTTGCTTTGTCCTTGAGTATTAATTGTACTTTTGCCTTTACATGCAACTTTCATTTAGAAAAATTCAAAAATTTCTTTGTCAATTCTTTGAAGAATCTAGACATCAGGAAAATGTTGATTTTATAATTTGATTTTGATAAGAAAACAAGTAGATTCACTTAATTATTTGAGATAAGTGTTTGTGAGAAATTGAATGCTCTATTATGTTAATTTTGTGTTAAATTGGTTGATACCCTTAGTTGCATGAAATTTTTTTTTGTCTTAAATGAACTTTTGTTTTATCTTGTGTTCAAAAAAATAGAAAAAAAGAAAAAAGTTTAATAAATAATATTTTAATTGTTTAGATTAAGAGTGAAGACTTAGAGTGGTGACTGATTGAGTAATTGAGGTTAGGTGCTTGGTTGTCATCTATTTTTGTGTCAAAAGATCAAGTGATGTTCTAAGTTATTCACTTACTCCACTAATCTTAATAGTTATGAGTAGAGCTAGTAGTTGTCTAGATATGTGACAGATTAAGTAACCGGGATGGGGTGCTTGGTTTGTCATCCTTCCTCGCGTAAAAAGATTTAATGACACTCTAGATAAGCTTTTTAATTAGGAAAAAAACACAGGAAATGGGACAAGTGGTTGTTTATGGTTGCAAATTTTTGTTTAATTTTGGTCTCTTGACAATTTAGTATGAATTGATATTGTGAAGTCTAATTATGCAAATATTTGATAATTGCGTGCTTAATTAAATTGTGAATCGAAATGTTAGCTTGAGGAAGACGGTTGTAGGGTCGAAATTTTACTAATGACTATTTGTTTGATTGAATTGAGGATTTTGATAATTGAACTAACTTGGATGACTATGGTATGCTTGGATTGATAAATGCATGAGATGCTTAAGGGCAAGCATTGGCTAAGTGGAGGGGAATTTGATAATACGCCCAATTTACATGTTTATTGTGCTTTGTTTTGATATATTTTTGAATGAGATGCTATTAATTTTGGGCTTATTATTTGATTTTTTATTAGTTATAAAAGCAAACTAATGAAAGTCAAGAAGAGTTGAAAAAGTGGATTGTCATAAAAATTTTGGGTAAAAAGAACAAAGTTGATGAATAATGATCTATTTTGAAAATTTTTGTTTTAATGATTTATTAGTAAAAATAATAATTTAATTTTTCATTATGATAATATTTTAATTTTCTAATATTTTATTTTTAGGACAAGTTTTAATTTTTTAATATTTTATCTTTTGATATTTTTAGAATTTTAAATCAATTGAAATTTTCAGTTCCCCAATTCTGTTTCTTTTCGGGCAATTGCGCATTGCTTTTTTTCTTTCTTTCTTAAATTAAACTTTGTTAAAGCATCCATTAAATATATTTATTTTCATGAGTAATTAAAATTTTCATCTAGCTTTAAACTTATAAATAATCCGATAGTGAGTCGTGAGATCCGAGCCTACACTTAAAAACATTATGATATTTGTTGTTTATCCACTTTAAGAGATAGACACTGTCATCTTACAATATTGTATTAGCGCCAAGTCAAAAAGAGTTCATTGATTCGGTATTGATAGACGTACAGTTGGAAGTATCGAGTTTATCGTTTGTCGTATTCGGTCTACCGAAGAACTCATTAATGTGTCTAATTAAGTAGTTGGTTAGATTTCATCAAGGGAAACAACAATCAGATTTAAACAACTTGTGCAATCAAGGTCGTTGGTTTGAGTAGAGCCCTTCTAGTTGGCAAGGCTAATGGAGACTTAAATCGTGGATACGTGTTTTATGGTTGTTTGTTCAGTAAGGATTAGTTGTTCGGCGTTCTTGCAATTAATTTACAAACAAAAGGGTTGGTGGTTTGAAGCGTCCTTAATCACTGTAACTGACTTATTAGTTGAATGAGAATATTTGTTATGAAAGATTGGTTTGAAACTGGAGCAAAATTGAGCCTGAACCTAGAATTTAAATATATTGATTTATTTAATTAAAATTTTTTTTCTACCTATCTTCATGGTTATTTCGATTTCAATTATCTTTTTTTATTTTTACTTTTATCATATTTAAATTTGCATTTTTATTTTTGTACATACTATCACACATTGGCACAACAGCTAGCTAGACGCGCAACTTGGTGAAATCGAAAAATAATTTTAGATATATCGGTCTTTGTGGAATCAATCTTCCTCCCTATACTGCTATTTATTTACTGTTTAGGCGTAATAATATTACTTTTGGTGGATTTGGCACCCATCACGTCCCTTCAAGCCCCTTTATGAAGTCAAGTGCCACAAATGGTCGGGTTTGCTTACAATTAAGCATATGGTATAGGTGTAATTTTCAATCGACTAAGTTGCAAAGTGAGCTGGGAAATTCTATTTTTAGGTGCATTATAGTGCTTATGCTGCCATTTTTGGAAAAATCCGGTTTAAAAACATTTTTTTGTCACAATAGGAAATTAAAATTTGAAAATTGAGGCTGGTTTATGATATTTATAGCAGTAAAATTTTCCAAAAAAAATACCTGTGCTTTGTGAAGATGGATCCTAAATGTTCTTGGCTTTAAATCGCACGACTTTCTCCACTATTATTGTACCACAAATCACTTCGAGTGTGGGCTCGAACAATCTCAAATCAAACATAAAACCAAAAATAATTTTCTTACTTTTAGTAGGAAAGTATTTCTCTCTTTCAATAGAAACCGGTAGAATTGTTTATTCCCAGAAAATATAATTTATACTTAGAAATAAATTCTAACTATTTTCGGGCAGAATAACAATATCCCAAAGTTGTATGTTTTCTACCGTACCAATTCCATCTATTTATAAAGAGAGATTGGAGGATCCTGGTTGAATTAGTAGAATACAAATAATACTTATCTAATAAAAAACTAGTCCCCTAGTTCTATTAGGAGAGAGGGGTGGCTAACCCTAGTTAAATATATTAGGGTTGTCGCCCCTCATACATATTATGAGGGGTTTTGGACCTCTCCTATATCGAGTCCAATTATATATGCTTCCTGGACCTTTAACCTAATATTTTATAATTTAATCTAACCCAATATACTTTTTTCTATTTCCCAAAATAAATATTATTTATTAAATTAATTTAAATAAATAAATTTTTTAATTAAATAACTTTCTCAACCCAATTCTAATTTCGTTAAAGTCATGACAACTTTACTATAAATGAATATATGATAAAATATATTTAATTTCCATATCCAATGAATTCACAATGATCAATTAATTTAATTTCATTTTTTAATTTCAATTATTTGATTAAATAATAATTCGAAAACTTAAATTAATTCTTAAGTCATTATCATATTTAGTGAGAAACCATATTCATTTTCGAATGTAACTCATTTCTCTAGCTTTATCATTTCTATCTATTTATGTTCATTTGATTTTACATGTAATTTATTTCTAGTTTCAACGAGTTAACGGAGGGATCGATTGTACATATGCAATTAGGGTTGAAATGATTTATAATTAAGTTTCGACTTTTCACCTATTAATTATAAACTCATTTAGTCACGAAGTCTATAACGTCCCAAGTTTTAAATTATGTTTTGATTAAATATGACATCCAAGTGTGTATCTGCTTTAGTGGTTAAGTGTTCTGGGTGTGTGTATGAGGTCTCAAGTTCAAGCCTTAGCTTGGGAATTTTTTTTTATTTTTTATTTATAACTAAAGCCCTATCCTTAGTCGACAGGCTTATATTTATTGGTTGCTAAAACACATAAGAATGGGTCTGCTGGTCTGGTGGTTAAGATGTGTGGAGGGGTGATGGAGGTCTTGTGTTTGAATCTCAGTGGGATCGATGAGTGTAATATCTTTTTGCTTCTGGATGTATTAGGCGTGTGGAAGAGTTTGACGGGAGGTGAAATTCTGATAGTGGGTAGTTGTTGAGAGGATATTGTGGGGGTAGTGGATTGGGGGTTAAACCCATCTTTTGATGTTTTGTTTTCCCCCAACTCTGTCGAGTTTTTACCCTTGATTTTCCCCTCACTTTTGTCGAAATATTCCTTTCTCTTTCTTTCCTGTTTTCAATTTCGTTTTCAACTCGTATTGGTTACACAACGTAGTTCACGCATTCGGTAAGTTTTGGTTGGTGTTTAGCCTTAAATTGTTTCTTTCTCTGAATATTGATTAAGAGGGGTTTCGATTAGTTTTTAGGTGGTGGTCAGCCATTACAGTTTTAAGGGTGCGAAGTTCTTCTTCTAGATCAAATGTGAGGTTTTGATAGAGTAGCAATGGTCAGTATTGTTATGTTTTTAACTGAAAGACGACTTAAGTGACTGAAATTGGGCTTTGGATTGTTGATTTTAGGTTCTGGAGTGTTTGGGAGTGTTTAGGCATCAATATCGACACAGGTGTGTACTCGAAAACACAGAAAATGAGAATCGATGAAAGCCAAAAAATGAAATTATCGACGCCACACGGGCGTGTGGTCGCCCGTATGGTAGGCCGTGTCGCAGCACACGGGCGTGTGATCGACGAACTAGGTTGTGCACGCGTGACACTGATGTGTGCGAGACACGGGCTCAACCAATTGGCCCATGTGGGTCACACGGGGGTGTGGGCTAACATGGGTGAACCACACGGGCGTGTGGAATTCTGGGCCAGGCTATGTGACCCATACGACCAAGGTTAATTTGGGCCGTGTGGGCTACACCGGTGTGTGGGCCCGTACGAGCAGGCCACATGGGCGTGTGAGCTCAATTTTCTGAGATACTCTGAAAGGTTACTCGGGTTGCCTAAGTCGACGAGGACCTACGGTAGGGTCGGTAAGAGTTACTCGACCCCTGATTACGTGATCTGGCTTTGTGATATGTGTGCACTAGCATGTTACTCTTAGCATGTAGACCGATTTGTATGTATGATCTGTTAACTGCATATTTACACGTCATGTATTGTATGCTGCATTGCATCGGGGTTGGGCTATTGTATATAGAGGAAGTATTCTGAAAGGCTCCTAAGCTTGATATCTAGCAGCTGAGCTGCAATTATCTGATTATGTGCCGCATTTCAGTACAACATGGTGTGTAGGGATATGTGGGTCGATTTTATCCCTACGTGGTGTGTAGGGTTGGACGGAGTTGGTGTGTAGAGGCTGGTGGGTAGGGCTTTATTATTCTGCTCTGTTATGCATGATATATTTAAGATAGGGCTAAGGCCCGTTCGTATTTGATTCTATAGCTGAGTGAACTAAGGTTCACACCGGTTCTGCAAAGGGCTCAAGCCCGAGTTATCTGATATTTGGGTGTATGCATGATTCCTGCTATTGTATATATTTTCTGAGAGGATTACACACTGAGTATATGAAAACTCACCCTCTTCTATTTAATATGTGTAGGTAATCCCTAGAATTAACGGTTCGGTGCAGCGGAGGACTCAGCGTTGGCCATGCATATTTATACTATTTTAAATTTAGTTCCGGTATTATTTTCTTTTAAATTATGTTCAGGGTTGTTTAATGTCATTTGGGACTTTATGGACTTTATTTGAAATTTTTTAAAACTATTTATTAGATTTTCCTAAAAGCTAATGTTTTCGTACACGATATGGTTCCCAAAAATTTATTAGAATTTCAAAAGCTTCCACGCAAAATAAATATTTTAAATCAAATCAATTAAAATACGTTTTTCTAAACTAAGTAAGATTTATAATTGGGATGGTTTGAAGATCAATGAGTTTTTAAAAACACTCTCATATGATATCGCCGGATTCGGCCGTAAAGTCTAGGCCGAGTCTGGGGTGTTACATTTAGTGGTATCAAAGCCAGGTTACAAAACTCGGCTGTGGATTTGGGTTTTAAAGATTGGTTTTAAAGAAATTATTTGTAAATAATTTGAAATATTTTTGAAATAAGTATGTGGTACGCAGAGTCTCCAGCGCCGATCCTGTAAGTTCTCTGAAACTCTGTTTAAAATTAGAATATACTGAAACTACTGTAGCGACGTAAAATTTTTGCTTTCGGTCGTTAATTAAGGCGATTTATTGGAAATTTGAAAACTGACTTTCGATTTTATTAAAAAGGGAGTCGCCACCGATCTTTTTTTCTAGGTGTGATCGGAAACCTAATAAATCCTCTTTTTTAAAAGAAAATTTATTTTTTTAAACAAAAAGAAGGTCGAGTTTAGGTCTACGTCAAAAGCCAGAGAAAAAAATAGGGTTCGAGAGTCGGTTACGCACGAGGAAGATATTAGCACCCTCGCGACGCCCAAAATTGGTATCTCGTTAAACATGTGTTGTCTTAATTTTCAAAAATACGAGTTCAATTTAAATTTTAATCGTGATCCGATCAAAACACTAGAATTTTTAAAATTTTGGTTTCTTTTAAAAGGGTATTCCGTTTTTAACACGAGTCGTTGATATTCACCCATCATAGCGATGAAATACACGACTTAATATTAAATCGGTACGTTACTGTATTTATTGAAATTAAAAAACATGAGTAAAAATATTTTTTAAAATAAAAATTCATAAATAAATAAACGGTGCAAACAATGATATAATGAATGAAAAATATTAACATATAATATAAGAGCATTAGGATAAAAATAAAAACAATATTTACAATAAAAAGAAAATAATAATAAAAATAATGACATGCTAATAATATAATAAGAAAAACAAACTGATATAGAATGGGTGAGAAACAAAAATAAAAGAGTTAGAAATTCATCGAAGCAAATAATAAATATGACAATAATATTAAAAACAATAACAATGCATGCGATATTAAATTTAATAATAGTATTAAACACGAAATAAAAACAATGAATATATATATACATATAATAATAATTAGTAAAGTGACGGAAACATGATATTAAAAACACTAATAATGTTACCTATATACATACGCATATATATTAAAATATAAACATAATAATAGTATTAAAAAGTATATACATAATATTGAAAATATATATATAATATATACATATTAGAAATAATAATAATATTAAAAACAACTATTAATAATACTACATAAATATACACATATATATATTAAAAATATATACATAATAATGATATTAAAAATATGTACGTAATATAGTGTTAAAAATAAATACATAATATAGTTTTTAAAAAATATATACATAAGATAATATGTAAAAAAATGTAATATAGTATTAGAAATATATACATGACATATATAAAAATACAATATTAAAAAGATATATATATGTAATATATATAAAAAATGTATACATAATATAGTATTGAAATATTTACATAGTATATACATATTAGAAATAATAATAATGTTAAAAAACAACTATTAATAATATTACATAAATATATACAAATATATATTAAAGATATATACATATAATAAAACATATATTAATATTAATAATAATAATAAGGATAATATAAAAATATATACATGAAATAGTATAAAAGATATATAACTAATAATATTAAAAATATATACATAATATATATAAAAACATATATGATATATATATATTAGAAATGATAATAATATGAAAAAAACTATTAATACACTACATAAATACGCACATGTATATACACATATAAATATTGAGTGAAAAATCAATACTAGTATTAATAATAGTAAGATACAATGAAGAATGGATATAATAATAAATAATAAAATATAATAGTATAAATAATAATAAAATAAATAAAAAGAAAAAAAAGGAGAAGTGAAAAAGGACGAAAATCGAAAACGAAATTTGGGGCGAATTTAAAAAGAAATAAAGAGAAAAGGACCAAATTGCAACATGCGCGCAACTTGGAAGTACTGAAAGCGCAATATTCCCCATCCTAAAATGCAGCGCTTGGCCGAGGACCAAATTAAAAAGCGCGAAAAATTCCAGGGCCGAATTAAAGGTAAAATAGCTTGATTGTAAATACATGAAAAAGCAGAAGGGCTAAATGCGCAAATAGCCCTTCCGTTTAAAAAAACACGCGGATCATCCTCCCAGGCGGGTCGGGTCACGGGTTCCCTCCCCAAAACGACGTCGTTTTGCATCTGGGGAGGGAACCCAAAACGCTGCCGTTTCGGTCAGCTTATAAAACCCACAAAATTTTTTATAACAGCTTATTTCATTGTTGTTTCAGAAAAAAAAGAGAGGGAGAATTCTCCCTTTCTCTCTGGGCAACCCTAGATCCCGGCCAGGAGGGCCACCGTACACCGCCACCGTCACCGTCGCCGGCCACCGTGAAATCCCGAAAAGTGAGTTTTTTATTCTATTTTTTATATGTTTATATATAAATATATATACTGTCCTTTTTTTAAAAGAATGGAAAAAAATATATGTATGTGTGTATAACAGTTTAGTGTACGGGTATTTTCAAAATAAACAAAAATGCTAATGAAAGAAGCAATACCCTATAGTGTTTGCTTTGTTTTTTCTTTCTTTTTTTAAAAAAAATCTTGCTGTGATCTTTGCGTTTTTTGGAGAAATCGGTTACTTCTATTGCTTTCAAAGGAAAAAAAATAATCCCCTGTTACATGGCTTTTTGTTCGGCTTATATAGCCATTTACACTGCTATTATTTTCCCTTACTGTCTTTTCTTGTTCTGCTTGCACCTGCTCCACTGCAACTTCAGGGAGGCAAAATCTGTATCTTCAATTAGCTCCGCTGCAATTTTAGGGAGACAGAATCTGATGTCTTTGATCAGCTCCACTCTTTATTCTTTACTCGGCATGTGAATTGAAGTTCAACTCATCTCTCGGATTATGAGTTAACTTTTGAAAAAGTAAAAATTGAAAATACCTAAGTGTGTAACCTAAGACTCAACTCACCTCTCGCAATATGAGTTAATTTTTTTGAAAAACAGAAATTAAAAATACCTCAGCGTGTGACCCGAGGCTCAACTCACCTCTCGCAATATGAGTTGATTTTTGAAACATAAATTGAAAATACCTCAGTGTGTGACCTGAGACTCAACTCATCTCTCGCAATATGAATTGATTTTTTGAAACACAAACTGAAGAACAGAAATTAACATTACCTCAGCGTGTCCTGAGGCTCAACTCACCTCTCGCAATATGAGTTGATTTTTTTGAAAGACAGAAATTGAAAATACCTTAAGTGTCTTGAGGCTCAACTCACCTCTCGCAATATGAGTTGATTTTTTTGAAAACAGAAATAAAAACATCAGAATACCAAAACATGTCATATGATGGAACTCAGGTGTCTTTTCTTTTGATTCAGTACAGCTATCATCACATCCTCTTGCTCTACTGGAGTACCTGTATATGTCATGCATGATGTTATCATGATATGCACATGTTTGTCTTAAATACCTTTATGCCTACATGATTATGCTATGCACCTTAGGCATGTTTGTCGTATGTCCTTTTTCGTCACGATTTTTGTGATGATCTGCATTCATTACTTCGGCTCTTGACTTTCTCTTTAGGCCCTGTACCTGTCCTCAAGTTTCACGAATAATCTGGTTTCTCAGATATCACTCTTTTGCCACTGGTTGAACTTTGTCCTTGCTTTGAGGCTCTTGTACTTATCAAATTCTTATCCGGGTAATTCTTAACATTTCTTTTGTTTAGAGTATGTCATTTTACTATTTATCATGTAAATAAACCACACAATGAGATGCATGAATATGGTTAAGTAGGTACGAAAGGGATTCCTCCATTTATTTATTTCAAAGGTGACAAACAAAGAAAGTTAACCAAGAATAGTAAAGAGTGTAATAAAATAAAAAGAAAGGGGATCGTATTCAGCGGATACAAATGCTTAGATTTTCAAGGCATGAACTCTTCCACGTTTCTTAATCAAGAATCTTTTCAAGCATGGCTTCTTGCATAGAAGATCTCGAGTTTTTAGAAATGCTTCAAGTATTGTAGTCTCGTCGTTTGACCCACCGTTCAAAACGCCTTGCTTTTTAAGCCCAGTGTTTGCTTCATTAGAACGCCCTTTTCGGGTTTTCATCCTAATCTTTTGAGTTAATCAAGACGCCCTTTTCGGGTTTTCACCTTGATCTTTTTTTTAGGCATAATATTTCTTCACAGCATCTGAATTCACTGGATTAGGTAACTCCTTCCCATCCATCTCAGTGAGAATCAAAGCTCCACCCAAGAACACCTTCTTTACGACGTATGGTCCTTCCCAATTTGGTGCCCATTTTCCTCGCAGGTCTTTTTGTATTGGGAGAATCTTTCTCAGCACGAGTTCTCCTTCGTGGAATTCTCTTGGCCATACTTTCTTGTCATAGGTCGCGATCATTCTCTTCTAGTACATCTGTCTGTGACAAATTACCTTTAAATGTTTTTCTTCGATGAGGTTTAACTGATCATATCGAGCTCAAACCCATTCTGCTTCCTCTAATTTCTACTCCATTAAGACTCGTAGAGAAGGGATCTCAACTTCGATGGGTAACACAGCTTCCATTCCATAGACCAGAGAGAAAGGAGTTGCTCCAGTAGATGTTCGAATAGATGTGCGATATGCATACAAAGCAAATGGTAGCTTCTCGTGCCAGTCTTTATACGTCTCGGTCATTTTCCCAATAATCTTCTTAATATTCTAGTTGGCCGCTTCAACTGCTCCATTCATTTTTGGGCGATAGGGTGATGAGTTATGATATTTTATTTGAAATTGCTCACGCACTTCCTTCATCATCTTGTTGTTAAAATTCAAGGCGTTATCTGAAATGATTCTTTCAGGCAAACCATATCGACAAATGATTTCCTTTTTTAAGAACCTGCAAATTGCAGTCTTCGTTACATTAGCAAATGAAGCGGCTTCTATCCATTTCGTAAAGTAATCTATCACTACAAAAATAAATCGGTGTCCATTAGAAGCTTTTGGGGAAATTGGCCCTATAACATCCATACCCTACATAGAAAAAGGCCACAGAGAAGTCATGACATGAAGGGGCGAAGGGGCTACAAGAATCTTATCGCCATAAATTTGACATTTGTGACATTTTCCTGCATAACTAATGCAGTCACTTTCCATCGCCAGCCAATAATAACCGAGTCTCATAATCTTCCTGGCCGTAGTGAAACCATTGGCATGTGTCCCACAAATTCCCTCATGGATATCTTCTAGTATTTTTCTGGCTTCAACAATGTCCACGCATTTTAAGAGCACTTGATCTTTTTTTCTTTTGTATAGGATGTCCCCATCAAGAACAAATCCTACTGCTATTCTTTTATCGTTCTTATTTGCTTGTTAGCGATACTTTTGGTTCTTGACATATTCTAAGATATCATGGAACCATGGCCGTTCATCTGGCTCTTTTTCAATGCTGAAGCAATGTACATGGACTTCATATATGCTCATTTGCAGAGGCATTATTTCTGTTTCTCTGTTTGCTTTGAACATTGAAGCCAAAGTGGCTAGGGCATCGACCAATTGGTTTTCTTCTTGTGGGAAGTAATTAAAAGTTATTTCTTTGAATTTTTTAATCAGTACTAACACTAAATCATTGTATTTAACTAATTTCGAATCTCTCACTTCTCAATCCCCACGGATTTGGTATATCACCAACGTTGAGTCCTCGTACACCTCTAAGATTTCGATATTTCGTTCAATAGCTGCACGAAGTCCCATAATATAGGCCTCATATTCCGTTATGTTGTTGGTATAGTAGAAATTCAGCCTGGTAGTGAACGGATAATGGTTCCTTTCTGGTGATACTAAGACTGCTCCAATCCCATGCCTCAACGTATTCGATGCACCATTAAAGCTCATCTTCCATGACTTCTCTTTGGATGACTCACATTCTTTTCCCGTAATGCACATCAAGTCTTCATCTGGGAAATCAAATCTCAATTGCTCGTATTCCTCCGTTGTTCGAGTTGCTAAGAAATTAACTATTACACTCCCTTTTATCGAATTTCGGCTCACATAGACAATGTCGTATTCTGATAGTAGGATCTGCCATCATGCCATTCTTCCTGAGAGTGCAGGTGATTCCATCATGTACTTTATTGGGTCCAGCTTTGAAATTAACCATGTCGTATGATACAGCATATATTGCCTGAGCCTCCGAACTACCCAAATCAAAGCGCAATAGAATTTTTCAATTGACGAGTACTTTGCCTCATACTTTGTGAACTTTTTGCTGAGATAGTAAATCGCCTTTTCTCCTTTCCCTGACTCATCGTGTTGCCCCAGTACGCAACCCATTGAATTTTTGAACACAGTCAGATACAATATTAACAATCTTCCTAGAGTTGGAGGTACTAGCACTGGGGGACTAGACAAATACTGTTTTATCTTGTCAAAGCAACTTGGCACTCTTCGTTCCATTCTCCTGGATTATGTTTTCGAATGAGTCAAAAAATTGGGTCATACTCGTTGGTAAGTTGAGCAATGAACTGAGCGATGTAGTTCAACCTCCCTAAAAATCCTCTGACTTCTTTTTGCGTGCGCGGAGGTGGTAGTTCTTGTATGGCTTTTATCTTATCTGGATCAACTTCAATGCCTCTCTCGCTGACGATAAAGCCTAGCAATTTTCTTGAGGTTGCCCCAAACGTACACTTGGCTGGATTAAGCTTCAGTTGGAATTTTCTCAGTCTCTCGAACAACTTCCTAAGGTTCTCAACATGCGTCTTTCCCCTTTGGATTTGGCGATCATATCATCGACATAGATTTCTATTTCTTTGTGCATCATGTCATGAAACAACATCACCATGGCCCTTTGATATGTTTCCCCAGCGTTCTTTAATCCAAACGGCATCACCTTATAACAGAATGTTCCCCACATCGTTACGAAAGTAGTTTTCTCCATATCCTCAAGAGCCATCTTTATATGATTATAACCCGAAAATCCATCCATGAACGAAAACAATAAATGTTTGGCTATGTTATCCACCAATGTATCAATGTGTGGCAAAGGAAAATTATCTTTAGGACTTGCTCGATTCAGATCACGATAATCCACACACATTTGTACCTTGACGTCTTTTTTCGGTACTCGGACTATGTTAGCTACCCATTGTGGGTACTTGGAGACTTGTAGAAAGCCAGCATCGAATTGTTTCTTGACTTCTTCTTTTATCTTTAATAGCATTTCAGGTCTCATTCGTCTTAGCTTCTGTTGAAAGGGTTTGCATTCTGGTTTCAGTGGGAGTCTATGGACCACTACATCCTTATCCAATCCTGGCATGTCCTGATATGACCATGCAAATACCTCTTTGTACTCATGAAGCAAAGTGATCAAATCATGTTTGGTGTTATCTGAAATGGAGGTCTCAATCTTCACTTCTTGCCTCTTTTCTTCATTTCCCAAGTTTACTATCTCAACAGATTCTTGATGAGGTAGAATCTGTTTATCTTCTTGTTCTACCATTCTTAGTAAGTCAGGAGACGATACATAATCTTCAACATTTTCCTCAGCTTCGAACTCTCCTAAACAAATAGCCTTTTCGAAATTGATTTTAAGATTTGTAACGGGTTTGTTCATATCGTTGATATCTAAGCAGCTGAAAGTTGAATGGAAAAGAAAACTATAGAGGAGCATCAAAGTATTGGGACCAATAAGCATAATGTCATGATGTGAGATATATGCAATGACAGGCTGTAAGAATAGGGAAAAAGTATGAAGTTAATGACAATGAAAAGACTATAACAAAATGCATCTCCATTAATGTTCATTTAAAAGATAAAGAGCAAATCATAAGCTCTTACAAAAGAATCCCTACTATTACTTAGGGACACAAAAAAGAAAAGTGTTAACATTGAGCATTACTCTGGAGAAGACTTAGAAACTAAAAGGAGATCCACAGCAATCCAATTGTTCAAAACAAATCCGGGAGGGCAGGGCGTATCATTGAAACATCTTTAATCGCATCACTTCCTTTGTCAATGACATTTATACTGACATTCTGAAAACCCCTTTCAATTAATAACAGTGTGCTTCGTGGATTATCTTGCCCGGGGTATATCATTCCTACAGATGTAAATGTTTTTGACAAAGGAGGGTACGTTATGGGCTCCCATTCTAATTCTTGGCCTAAGGCTCTTATAATCCACCTTTCTCGATCTTTCTGCAACTGTTTTCTTCTCTGTCGTATATCCGGCTGGAACCCTAAACCATATTGAGCCTTATGGGGCACTAGTTTTAGAGCTCTAACTATCCCTTGCTGATATCTTCCAAAACCGTTCCTCGCTCGGGCTCCCTTTCCCACAGTCAGCTTAATTCCAATCTTGGTATTCCTTGATAGCTTAGGTATGGGGATTTTATTTCCTTCAACAATGAACGTAGCATTGATGAATTCAAAGGAACGAAAGGAACATTCTACTGCATCCTTGCTTACTTCGAGGTATGGTGTATCAGTAGAGATAGATGCGATAATGTCTTCCTCACCCACGACAGTAACCAAAAGACCATCCATAATAAACTTCACTTTTTGATGGAGAGATGAAGGAACTACCCCAGCAGAGTGGGTCTAAGGCCTTCCTAAAAGGCAATTATACGAAGGTGTGATGTCCATGACCTGAAACTCGATGTCATATATATAGGGGCCCACTTCTAGATTAATTTTAATTTTTCCCATGACTTCTCGTCTTGTCCCATCGAATGCTCTTACTGTAGAGTGACAAGGCCTTAGATAAGATAAATCAATTGGAATTCTAGAAAGCGTAGCCAAAGGCATGACATTGAGTGCTGACCCGTTATCAATGAGCACATTCGGTATTATATAACCCTTGCAACGGGTTGTGATATGTAATGCTTTTACGGAGCCCCTACCATTTGGCGATATTTTATCATCACTGAAAGAAATAAAATTATCCGCGTTCAGGTTATTCACCCACCTATCAAGATTTTCGACAGATATATTGCTTGCCACGTAAGCTTGATTTAGTACTTTCAGCAAAGCATTCCGATGTGGTTCTGAATTCAACAGTAGGGATAATACCGAGATTCGTGCCGGTTGTTTGCTTAACTGTTCCATGATGTTATATTCACTATGTTTGATGAACTTCAAGAATTCATATACTTCCTCTTCATTCACAGGCCTTTTAACTTCTTATTCAGACGGAGTCTCAAGTTCTACCTCGGCCTCATGCATCGGTGCCTTTCCTTTCTGCTTCAAGTCATTAGTCTTCTTCATTGGTTCGACCGCTTTAGAATAACACCTCCTACTGCGGGTGAAGTGTCCTACTTCGCCAACATTTCCGGTCGTGACTTTGGATTTTTCACTTTCAGGTATGATAATGTTGACATCATATTTCCATGGTACTGCCTTGTTGTCTTTGTAAGGGGAAGGAGATTGTAATGGCCCAAATTTGAGGTTATCGGAACAGTGGTTTCGGGACCACAAATCCGATGAGAAAAATTTTATTTTTCTTATATTTTTATGGTCTAAAATTTCACAAAATGATTTCGTGAAAATTTCGTTCGAAAATTTCGACGTTTGGGCACTCAATTTAGTCAAAAGAACTAAATTGTAAAAAGTGCAAAAGTTGAGTTCTACATGTTAGAGGTGTCCAATTGTTATGAAACTTTAAATTGGAGGTCCTTATATGGTAATTATACCATTGGTAACTTGGTAGACAAAAATGGACATGAGATAAGTGAAATAGAAAATTTTTAAGTTAGGGGCAATTTGGTGATCTAGTAATTAAAATGAATTAAAAGGGAAAAAGATGGCAAAAATCATCATCTTCTTCATTAGGACGAAATCAGCAAGGGGGGAAGCCATAGTTAGGGTTTTCAAGCTTCCAAGCTCCATAGTAAGTGATCCCAAATCCCGTTTTTAATGTTTTTTTACGTTTTTGGAGTCCCGGTAGCTTAATTTAGCTTATTCTAGCAATAATTTAACCTAGGGTTTATATTTGGAAAAATACCCATAGGTGAAAAGTGTTTATTTTGATGTTTTATGATAGAATATGAAGCTAGAAATTATGTTAAACAACTTTTGCTAAGCGATTTTAAGTGAAAACGAGTAAAACGACATAATCGGTAAAAATACCTAATGTTCATAAGTACATGTTAGAGTGGGAATTTGATGTTGCCATAGAAGGGAAAAATGTTCAAAATGTTATAAAACATAAGAATAAGAGATGAAGTTTAATTTCCGAGCCTTGGGGAAAAATATAATTATGTAAAAGTTTAGGGGCAAAATTGTAATTTTGAAAAAGTTAGAGTCGAGGGCTGTTTTGATGAATGTGATTATTAAATAAGTTAAATTTACTATTTTAAATTAAGAAGTATGAAACTCGAGGTTAGACAAAGGGAAGAATAAAGTTGAAGACTAAGTTGGTGAATTTGGCTATAATTGGTACCGAGGTAAGTTTACGGTAAATAAATGCAATATTTCAATATTTATTATCAATGCTGTTATTTTCCAGCAACTATGAATTTATTTTATGAATTTATTTGATGATGATCTAAGCATGAAATGATAGAGAATTAAAATTAAAAAGTCCCGTTGATACATAAGGATGGTACTGGATACGAATGTCATGACATTTGGGTAAAGAGGTCCCATGTAAGACCATGTCTGGGACATGGCATTGGCACTGAGATGAGAGGTCCCATGTAAGACCATGTTTGGGACATGGCGTTGGCACCGAGATGAGAGGTCCCCTATAAGACCATGTCTGGGACATGGCATGGGCACCAACATGAGAACATCCCATGTAAGACCATGTCTGGGACATGGCTTTGACATGTTATTATCAGAAGAGACCCGAGTATCCTTATTATTCCAATGTAGCTCAACGGGCTTGTAAATGAATCATGTTCATGAAAGTTCAGTTTAAAGCATAAATGGCAAGCTCAGGTAAGTTGTGAGACTTAAGAACTTATTATACTATCAATTGATGTTCAACGATGCAGCAAGGATTGAGTAAGTTATGCACACAAGTATTCTAAGTAAACAAGTAAGAGAACTAGTATGAGATTAACTAAAGAGTAAACTAGAGATATAGACATTGAGTTTAATTATTTAAGTTAAATATTGTTATTTGTTTGCTAGTAAACTTACTAAGCTTTATGCTTACTTCTTTTATTTCTCTTTCTCTTATAGTATCGCAAAGCTACTTCAAGGATCCTAAAGAAGTCGGAGATCGTCCACACTATCAACACGACTGCTCGGTATTTTATATCGAAACACGTTTGAGTTATGGCATGTATAGGGATTTAGTTATTTTGTATGTTTGTAATGATGATTTTGCTAATGAGTGATGTGTAAGTATTTGATGATGTATGGTCATTAAAATGGTTAAGGATGAAGGTGTTTGTTGTTATGAAAGATTAGGTGATAAATTATGCATGGAAATCATGAAAGGATAAAATTTTGCAAAGAAACAGAATTCAGGCAGCACAGTGACGTGAATTTGAAAAATCACCCAAGATAGTATAAAATGAATTAGAGGGTGAATGATATATGGAATTAAATCTTGTTGAGTCTATTTTCATGGAAAAATAACGGTGTAGAAAAAGGAAATTTATATTTTAAGATATGTGAATTTTAGTAAGATAGGGTCAGAACTGTTTTTGGAGTCCCCTGTTCTGAGTTTAGAAAATAATTACAAATTGTACAGAAATGGTTATGAGTTGAAATTTACATGCTTAGATTCCTTAATGAGTCTATTTTCTGTAAAAACAAGTAAGAACTTCATATGAAAATCCTACAGTGAGAAAACTTATTTTTAGTAACAAGAGGTCAGAATAGTCTAATGGTGAAATAGGGGAGACTTTAACTAATAAACTGTACTAATTGGCTGAACCAAAAATTCTAAAAATTTTATGGTGAGTATATATATGAGTCTAGTTTCAGGGAAAATTTACGGAATTAAATTTTGAGTTCTGTATCTCAAGTTATAATTAATTTAGCAACTGCTGCACGATTGGACAGATTTGCTGTAAATAGTGAAATAAATTTTCAAACCTAGTTTTTATGCTCCGAATTGGTAAGATAAGCTAAGTAATGCCTCCTGCTCGACTCCGGAAACGGTCTCGGGTAAGGGGTGTTACAGAGATGGTATTTCAATTATCATCTTTGGTTTCACTTGCTCCTTTTTTGCATTGTAATAAATCACCAATGGTCGATTAGCACTATAAGGGAAACATGATGATTGATTATCAGAAGTGCATACTTCTCCTTCATCGACCTCTTTTATTTTGTTAAATATCTCGACTTCCTTGTTGTCCATCATGTCTTGAAGTAGTTTTCTGAATCCTTCACAAGACTGGATGTCATGCCCCTCGATCCCATGAAAATCACAAAAATATTGAATTTTTGTATGTCCTTCTTCGAAAATTCTGTTAGGATGACAGAACAGCCCATTTTTAACCATTTCCTTCAGTGTGGTTAGGGAACGGATTTCCAGTCGTATTGCCCGCACCATCAAATCGTAGAATGCCTGTATCGATAAGACCTTGAACCCTCCTTTTAAAGGCCAAACAATTTTCTGTAGAATGCCCCTAGTTTCTAGCGTGTTACATGCACCTAGCATTAGGATCGTACTATTTTGGGTATAGAGGCTTCAGGGGTGCCATATAATGTGGGGATATTAATTGTTTTTTCAACAGTTTTGGGTATAGCTCCCCGTATGACACGGGAATTGAGGTGAACTGGGGTTTTTCAGGATTAGATCTTGTCGGTCTTTGTTCATTTTTGGGTTGGCTTTGAGTAGGCATGGCATTTGGTGGGAACATGGCAAATGGTCTTTAGTTATCTGTGGCGTAGACGTGGTAAGGAGGAGGTGCTTGATAGTAAGGGCCTTGGGGTGGATAATAAAAGTTTGGAGGTGGGCGATATCAAGGTCATGGCTGGACTGGGTAAGGATTAGAAGTGTGGTGGCTCTTAGTTCCCACCATATGGGCTTCTGTCTCTTTTTTCTTTACAAGTGCTGCCATTTTCGAGCTCTCGGAACCTTTCATCCTTCCACTTTTGATGGCATTTTCTATAAGTTCCCGGATATTACAATATCTGTGAAGTCTTTCGTGGCGCTTCCTACCAACTTATCATAAACCGATGCTTTCAAAATGTTGATGAAGAGGACCATTATTTCAGTTTTAGTCAGTGGGGGTTCTACTTGAGCCGAGATATCCCTCCACCTTTGCGCATATTGCCTAAAAATCTCTGTTGGCTTCTTTTCCATCATTTGCAGAGTTAGTCGATCAGGCACCATGTCAGATACATGCTTGTATTGTTCGCAAAATGCTGATGCCAAGTCTTTCCATGATCGGATCCTTTCTCTACTAAGTTGATTATACTATCGAAGGGCCGATCCGACCAAGCTGTCCTGGAAACAGTGTATTAACAATTTATCTTCATTCACGAAACCAGTCATCTTTCGGTAAAATATGACAAGATACGCCTTTAGACATCTCGTGTCATCATATTTGTCGAAATCTGGCACTTTGAATTTCGAAGGCAGAACCAGATCGGGCACCAAACTGAGCTCTTTGGCACTCAATGCAGAGAAGGCTTCAGTACCTTCTATCGCTTTGAGTCTTTCTTCCAAACTCCTATACTTGTCCTGAACATCATGATCATCCATTTTCAACCTGGCTATTTCTACCTTATCATCCAAATCTGGAACATTGGGATCGACAGGATTAGCTCCAAGGTTCGATACGAATATACCTTGCCCTAGATGAGTAGGGGGTACGGGTTGTTGCTCCAAGCTTGCAGGTTCTCCTTGAGGACGTTCTCTTTTCATTACATGTGCGTGAGGTGGAATGAATCCTAGGGGATAGAGCGGATCCTGATCATGATTAGTTCTTGGCTGAGGCTCCATAGTGTCAAGGCTCTGCATAGGTCCCTTTCCTTTGACCAAAGCTGTCATCATCTCAATCATTTTGGCCATCTGATCTCTTTGCTCGAGCGATTCCTCTCGAGATCTTAACATCAAATCTCTTGCTTCCTATTGTGACTTGGTCAACTGCTCTTGCAATTCTCTTTGGGCCCTTTCCATCCTTTTAATTCTTTCATTGAACTCGGCTTCCATAATTCTAGCTTTTTGGCGCGTCCTATAAGAATGGCGTGATTCCAGACTTGTAGTGTCGCAACTGCGGATTATACGGTTTTAGCCTCAGTGAATTATTATGGTGATATATACATGCAATGAATGAATGAATGAATGAATGACAAATGAATATTGAATAAATGACGAATGAATGTTAGTCATGGATAAATATGCAAAAATTTGGTGTTGATTTTAAGATAGCCACATACTTAGGCATTTCATTTATCAAAAGAGTCTATTACAAAACGTTTTGCCATTTTTTGATTCAACAGTTACACAAATTTCCTAGCCACATCGCCTTGTTTCTTCACTTATTCTAAGAACTCTGACATGCTTGATCTTTGGCTCGGAGGAAATTGGCAACTGAGAGCTTCGGCTTCATCTGATAATTGCACAACTTGCATAGGCGCCTTTTGAATTTCATTGATCAAAAAGCCGAGTTGCATTTTCTTTTTTTGGAGAGCTCTTTCGTAAGTATGAGTGTCTCGGTCGTACTGACTATTCTTTTCTTCCAGGGCTTTTAGGAGATTATCCAACTATTGCTGTTGAGCTTGCAGTGTATTTTCTAAATCTCGTACTCTCCCTCTTTGTTCTTGATGTTTAGACTGACTAGTCACAAATTTTATAGATACAGTTTCATACTCAGCGTTCTTCTTCCTTAACTCTATCATAGCACGCGCAGCTTTTTCCTCTTCTTTCTTTGCTTTTCTTTTCCAGAATTTCGTCTCCCCTTTGATATTGCTAATTTCTTCCTTCCATTCTGCTGACGACTTGCCTAAACCACTATTTTTTATAGTGCTTCTTAATTTATTATTTTCTAAATGAAGGTCCCTTAAGTTATTTCTCACGATCTTAGCTTCTCTTTGGATTTTCAAGGTTTAGGACTTTTTAATCTGAACATCGATCTTTAACTGGTTGTTTTCCTCTTGAAGAGAACTGATATCCCATAACAACTTAGCCTTTTCGCGTTCAAATTCGTGTCTTGTTACTTCCAGCTCGGATGACATTTCTTCTGAGAAAGGATTCTGGAAAGTGTAATTCGTTGATGAGACTTGTTGACTATTCACTCGTTGTTTTCTCTATATGTCATAATCTTGAGTGATAGTATCAGTATAGAGAGCTAACTCCATTAGGTGAACTTCTTTCCAAGCCTTTGCGGTATCCCGGACTCTTTTCATGTAACCTTCACCTGTAAAGGCAAACTCTGACTGTGCCAACCCTCCGGTGGCGGGTATGAATTATCGTGAAGCAAACTGCCTTTGAACCATTAATGGAGCATATCCAACCCCTCCCCATAATCTGAGTAGAGGCACCCAGTCTTGGCTTCTGCATTTATATATCAGAACTGAATGACGAATCCATGGTGTTCTTCAGGTTATCTCTTCAGCACGAAGATTTTGAAAATCCGAAACCCAGTGCTGATCGGTGAAATATTTCGACCAATCTTTCTCAAAGTAAGCCTTTAATGGGGCGAATGTTTTTGAGAACATGTGGAAAGGTGTGCGCTCTACTTTCCAGAAATGGATTAGAATCCAGACATTAAGCAACTGCGCGTATCCGATAAAAACGTCCTTCCCTTTTTCTCCTACAACTACTCAGAGATATAAAAGTCTCGGCCAAGATAGTTGGGACGGGGTTGATCCCTTGCCCCAACCTTTCGAAGAAATCCACTACCGCGACTTCTACATGCCCCAAAACCTTTAGGAAGACAATCAATTCGTAAATGGCCAAAGCAAACAGATCGATTCTCTTCACAATATCTGGATGGTTTTGAACTAAGTCCCGCAGAGAAAACCACGGAACACAACTGGCTTCATTCTTTTTCTTTATTTGTTTTTCTACCCATATATCGGTCATTCCGGTAACCTCACTAGCTTTTTCTTGAAGGTCATTGGCCTAGGCTCTTTCACATATATCTTGTTGAATTGTACATTGTCAACACGAAGCAAAGCAGCATATTCTTCTATGGTCGAAGCCATATCTTCATGATTGAAAGTGAAACATCGGTACGCTGGGTCCCAGAATCGAACCATGGCTTGAATAAACTGTTCGTCTACATTGATGGCGATCAAGTGAGCTATATCCCTGTACTTTTTAGTGAAAATCCCCCTAGTATCTGAGTCCCACTGTTTCCAAATTGATTCAAGTCTTTGAGGTTATTCTGACGAACATTTGTAGCTACTTGCTCGAGAATATTAAAGATACATCCTTCCATTAAACTATCCCCTTTCGCTATCTGAGTCTTCAAAGACCAGTCTCGAACCACGGCATTTTTCTCGGTTACTTGTATAATTGACTCTTCCATCAGAAACCCATTTTTGACAACCAATCTCTAATCAACACCTTCCTAATCAAGATGCCTATGATGCATGATGAAACATGAAAACAAAAATAAACAACCTTTGTTAGTAATCACAACAAATATAAATTGGGAAAAACTATGGAAACTTTAACAAATTAAGCTACCCGGTTCAATTCTTTTGTATAAACAGTGTAAATGTAAAGGAAATGAAAGGCAAGAGGCATTTCTCCCGTGTACTTATTTTGGTGACTATTGACGGACGGAGGTTCAGCATGGCTCTAGTTAGGTTGGTCGTATGGTTCTAGACAGGTACTCGAATTGTTCGTACTATCGTCTACTAAGACTAGTACGAAGCCTCGGTCGTAGCCCATCACAGGCTCATGAGTTCAATTTGAGGGATTACATTTACTTATGCCTACGCGGAGAGACAAGTTAACTCACGAAAGCATAAGTCGTATGTAACTCGGAAGTATTTACTAGCCTGTGCGAAGGGACGAGTTAACTCACGAAGACATAACGTTTACTTGAACTTAAGTGGATGGAGCCCGGGTAGAGAGCTCATGTTATGCAAAAAATGCAAGTGCCTAGTGTGTGGGGAGAAACTCACAAACCTTTTCGTTTTTATTTAAAACTAAAAGAAGCTAAAACTATAAAGACTTAGAACTGAAAAGCAAAAGGAGAAAACAAGTTAGAAGAATATTTACAACATGATACAAATGCATGATTTTTTGAAAACAAAATATGAGGATCACGACTAAATATTAATTTGAACAAAGAAATTCGAAAATTTTGACAACACGCGTTTAATTCGACTTGACTCTAAAAAATAAGTCCCTAGTGGAGTCGCCAGCTGTAGCGACGTAAAATTTTTGCTTTCGGTCGCTAATTGAGGAGATTGATTGGAAATTTGAAAACCGACTTTCGATTTTATTAAAGAAGGAGTCACCACCGATCCTTTTTCCTAGGTGTGATCGGACACCTAATAAATCCTCTTTTTTAAAAGAAAATTTATTTTTTTAAACAAAAAGTTGGTGTGTAGAGGCTGGTGGGTCGGGTTTTATTATTCTGCTCTGTTATGCATGATATATTTGAGATGGGGCTAAGGCCCGTTCGTATTTGATTTTATAGCCGAGTGAACTAGGGTTCACACCAGTTCTGTAAAGGGCTCAAGCCCGAGTTATCTGATGTTTGGGTGTATGCATGATTCCTGCTATTGTATATATTTTCTGAGAGGATTACACACTGAGTTTGTGAAAACTCACCCTCTTCTGTTTAATATGTGTAGGTAATCCCCAGAATTAACGGTTCGGTGCAGCGGAGGACTCGACGTTGGCCACGCATATTTATACTATTTTAAATTCAGTTCTAGTATTCTTTTCTTTTAAATTATGTTCAGGGTTGTTTAATGTAATTTGGGACTTTATGGGTTTTATTTGAATTTTTTTAAAACTATTTATGGGATTTTCCTAAAAGCTAATATTTTCGTACACGATATGGTTCCCAAAAATTTATTGGAATTTCAAAAGCTTCCGCGCAAAATAAATATTTTAAATCAAATCAATTAAAATACGTCTTTTCCAAACTAAGTAAGATTTATAATTGGGATGGTTTTACGATCAATGAGTTTTCAAAAACACTCTCATGTGATATTGCCGGATTCGGCTGTAACGTCTAGGCCGAGTCTGGGGTGTTACATTTAGTGGTATCAGAGCCAGGTTACAAAACTCGGCTGTGGATTTGGGTTTTAAAGATTGGTTTTAAAGAAATTATTTGTAAATAATTTGAAATATTTTTGAAATAAGTATGTGGTACACCGAGTCTCCAGTGTCGATCCTGTAAGTTCTCTGAAACTCTGTTTAAAATTAGAATATACTGAAACTACTGTAGCGACGTAAAATTTTTGCTTTCGGTCGCTAATTGAGGTGATTTGTTGGAAATTTGAAAACCGACTTTCGATTTTATTAAAAAGGGAGTCGCCACCGATCCTTTTTCCTAGGTGTGATCGGACACCTAATAAATCCTCTTTTTTAAAAGAAAATTTATTTTTTTAAACAAAAAGAAGGTCGAGTTTAAGTCTACGTCAAAAGCCAGAGAAAAAAATAGGGTTCAGAAGTCGGTTACGCAAGAGGAAAGTTTTAGCACCCTCGCGACGCCCAATATTGGTATATCGTTAAACATGTGTTGTCTTAATTTTCAAAAATACGAGTTCAATTTAAATTTTAATCGTGATCCGATCAAAACACGAGAATTTTTAAAATTTCAGTTTCTTTTAAGAAGGGCGTTCCGTTTTTGACACGAGCCGTTGATATTCACCCAACATAGCGATGAAATCCACGACTTAATGTTAAATTAGTACGTTACCTTATTTATTAAAATTAAAAAACATGAGTAAAAATATTTTCTAAAATAAAAATTCATAAATAAATAAACGGTGCAAACAATGATATAATGAATGAAAAATATTAATATATAATAGAAGAGCATTAGGATAAAAATAAAAACAATATATACAATAAAAAGAAAATAATAATAAAAATAATGACATGCTAATAATATAATAAGAAAAGCAAATTGATATAGAATGGGTGAGAAACAAAAATAAAAGAGTTAGAAATTCATCGAAGCAAATAATAAATATGACAATAATATTAAAAACAATCACAATGCATGCGATGTTAAACATAATAATAGTATTAAACACGAAATAAAAACAATGAATATATATACATATAATAATAAGTAGTAAAGTGACGGAAACATGATATTAAAAACACTAATAATGTTACCTATATACATACGTATATATATTAAAATATAAACATAATAATAGTATTAAAAAGTATATACATAGTATTGAAAATATATATATATAATATATACATATTAGAAATAATAATAATATTAAAAACAACTATTAATAATACTACATAAATATATATTAAAAATATATACATAATAATGATATTAAAAGTATGTACGTAATATAGTGTTAAAAATACATACATAATATAGTTTTTAAAAAATATATACATAAGATAATATGTAAAAAATGTAATATAGTATTAGAAATATATACATGACATATATAAAAATACAATATTAAAAAGATATATATACGTAATATATATAAAAAATGTATACATAATATAGTATTGAAATATTTACATAGTATATACATATTAGAAATAATAATAATGTTAAAAAACAACTATTAATAATATTACATAAATATATACAGATATATATTAAAGATATATATATAATAAAACATATATTAATATTAATAATAATAATAAGGATAATATAAAATATATACATGAAATAATATAAAAGATATATAACTAATAATATTAAGAATATATACATAAAATATATAAAAACATATACGATATATATATTAGAAATGATAATAATATGAAAAAAAAACTATTAATACACTACATAAATACGCACATGTATATACACATATAAATATTGAGTGAAAAATCAATACTAGTATTAATAATAGTAAGATACAATGAAGAATGGATATAATAATAATAAATAATAAAATATAATAGTATAAATATTAATAAAATAAATAAAAAGAAAAAAAAGGAAAAGTGAAAAAGGACGAAAATCGAAAACGAAGTTTGGGCCGAATTTAAAAAAAATAAAGAGAAAAGGACCAAATTGCAACATACGCGCAACCTGGAAGTACTGAAAGCGCAATATTCCCCATCCTAAAATGCAGCGCTTGGCCGAGGACCAAATTAAAAAGCGCGAAAAATTCCAGGGTCGAATTAAAAGTAAAATAGCTTGATTGTAAATACATGAAAAAGCGGAAGGGCTAATTGCGCAAATAGCCCTTCCGTTTAAAAAACACGCGGATCATCCTCCCAGGTGGGTCGGGTCACGGGTTCTCTCCCCAAAACGACGTCATTTTGCATCTGGGGAGGGAACCCAAAATGCTGCCGTTTCGGTCAGCTTATAAAACCCACAAATTTTTTTATAACAGCTCATTTCATTGCTGTTTCAGAAAAAAAAGGGAGAATTCTCCTTTTCTCTCTAGGCAACCCCAGATCCCGGCCAGGAGGGCCACCGTACACCGCCACCGTCGCCGTCGCCGGCTACCACGAAATCCCGAAAAGTGAGTTTTTTATTCTATTTTTTATATGTTTATATATAAATATATATACTGTCCATTTTTAAAAAAAAAATAGAAAAAAAATATATGTATGTGTGTATAACAGTTTAGTGTATGGGTATTTTCAAAATAAACAAAAATGCTAATGAAAGAAGCAATACCCTATAGTGTTTGCTTTGTTTTTCTCTTTTTCTTAAAATCTTGTTGTGATCTTTACATTTTTTGGAGAAATTGGTTACTTTTATTGCTTTCAAAGGAAAAAAAATAAATCCCCTGTTACATGGCTTTTTGTTCGGCTTATATAGCCATTTACACTACTATTATTTTCCCTTACTGTCTTTTCTTGTTACTGCTTGCAGGTGATGGCGCAATATGGAGGATGGTGGGGCGGTGTTGAGGCAACGTCAGAGGCGTCAGAGAGCAGGTGTGGCTGGTGCAGAAGATAGGCTAGGGTTTCAGCTTTTCTAAAACCTTAGTTTGACTAATAGGTTTGGGTTTGGGATTGTTTAGTTTAGTTTATTGGGTTGATGTAATTGGGTGGGTAGGTTTAGTTTTTGTTTTGGGCTTGTTGGGCCCGGGCCAAGATTGGTGTATACAACTACTCTAGGTAGTATATTACACTAAAAACAATCTAGGCAGTGTAGACTGAAAACTGTAGTGAGACTACTACCCCTGATAACCAACTCTGAATATTTTGATACTGTATTGCATAAAATATCTGTTAATAAATATTGGAATTGTAACTAATGCATAAAACTGTTAACACAGATAAATTCTGAAATTTACGATGAGCACATGTCGTACTCGTGGACGGGGTATTAGAGGCTGTGGTAGTGGGCCATAGAGGGGCTCGAGCTGAGTCCTTCAAATCTGATACTATTTTGAATTTGGATACTAGTGAGACGCCGGTATCACCTGCGACAAAGTTTGGGTCTGGGTCTCATGATCGTGCGGCTAGGGAGGACACATTGTCCCAAGCCATGCTACAGATTTTGGAGAATGTCGCTGGGCCCAATACTGGTTTCGGAGGCCGAGGGTCGGTTACAGAACGACTCCGGTCAAATGGGGTTGAGTTATTCAGGGGTGTCGCTGGAGTCGCCCCTAACGTGGCTGAGTATTGTATGGAGGTCACGGAGAGAATTATGGAGGACTTGGATTTTACAGCTAACCAAAAGCTTAATGGGGTTGTATCTCTGCTTCGTGATAAGGCGTACCAGTGGTGGTTGACGGTTAAAGAGGGCACTCAACTCGACCGATTTGTCAGATTTCAAAACATGGAACATTGCCTTGTTTTGAAGTTAAGAAAAGATGGACAAAACTTTAAAGGGATATTTGATTATTTGGTTAAACGAAAAATCGAAACCCAATACGTTAGGGCACGATTTCTCGAATTTCTAAACTTCAAACATTACCTTTGTTTTGAGAAATTTTCGAATAAACGATCATAAAACTGGCTCAAAACGCATTTTTTTGGTTTGTTTGGGATGAAAATGGAACAATTAAAATTAGCCTAAATCCCTTAAAATTTGAATCACGATGCGATAATAAGAAGCAAACATAGTATTGAGCATGAAATAACATCATATAGGTTTAACCTTATACAAATGAATGACAATGATAAAAATAAGAATATATGAATCAAAATACTCAATAGCAACAATATAACAACTACCCTATTTAAAGAACTAACATTTACTTTAAAATTAATGAATAAAAGTATGACGATTTAAAAAATATAAAGCTAAAAAATAGAAAAAAAAATGTACTAAATTTCCAAATGATAATGAACAATGCTAAAACAAGTGATGAAAAAGAAATGGAATTTGAAATTAACGATATAAAAACAATTTAAGAATAAATTATATGTACCAAGAGATTTAAAGTAAGTAATGAATGTACGAGTCTGAAATAAGCCATAAAAAAATCAAAAGTTAATAATATGTAAAATAATAATATATAAATTAATTTTAGAATAAATGTCATGTGAGAAGTAAAATGAATAATGCACAAAACAATATATATATGTATATCAATCTAAAATAGGTAATATATATAATACAAGTAATTAATATATATACAAAAATAATAGTGTAATATTAAAACAAAGAATATTTATAAAATAAAATTTAAAAATAAGTATGCTATATAATAAAATATAAAAATATACAAATGAAAATAAAAAACAGTGTGAAATAAAATAATTCAAAATAATATGTTAAAATAGTATGTTTTTTTTTAAAAATGAATAACTAAAAACTTAATTGAAATAAAAGCAAAATCAAAAGGATAATTCATAAACAAAACAAATTATTAAAACTGGATCGAGGATCGAAATAAAATGCGCCCAAATATTCGAGGATTAAAACTAAAAATGTCCCAAATCCCAAAACGTTGCGTTTAGGTGAGGATTAAAACAAAACTGACATAAAATTTCTGGGAAAAATTTAAAAAAATAAAAGGGAATAAACATAGGCCTAATCAAACAGCAACGAAAAAAGGGGACTAACTGCAGAAATAACCCATTTTAACAAAACATGTGGATCCTCCAGGGTATCAGATCGGGTTGCACGGGTAAGGCCTATACGGCACCGTTTTGGAGCCATTGAAACAGGCCCCAAACCGTGCCACTTCACGAACTTTATAAAAAAAGGAACCTAAAATGAACACTTAAACACTCAAAAAAAATAGAAACACAAAGAAACTCTAAGTTCTTATTTCACTCAGTCGAATCAGCCCCCTACCATCGTTTCATCACCATAATCGGCAGATAACATTGAATCTGACTTTATTTGGAGTCGTATCCTCTTAATCCTCATCTAAACTTCGACTTCAACGAAGCAAACAAGGATTCGAAGGCCATTATCAAGATAAGTCCGTCCCCCTTTTATATATTTATGCAAAAGATCTATGTGCAGGAACAAAGAAGAAGAAAAAACAAATCGAAAACCTGAAAAATAAATCTCAAATCATCTTTTTAGAATTGATTTTGGATTGCCTGATATTTTTTACAATATGCGTGTATCCCCCTTTTACAGTATAATCACTAGCTTTTTATAGTCGATAAAAGTAAAAATAAAATTACAAAACTATTTTCTTTTTTTGTTATTTTTCTACTGGATTCTGTTATTGCTGCTTCCTTTCTTCTCGTGTGTTCTATTGCAGAAATGGCCGTACGGAGGAAGCCGCTCGTGGTGACGTGGAGGAGACTAGAAGGTTGCGGCACTGGCTAGGGTTTCAGTTTCTGAAACCAAAGTTTGGGTCGTTTGGACCTATTTAGGATTGGGCCATTGGGTTGTGTATTTTTTATTTTTTTAATTTGGGCCTATTATTTGGACATTGTAAAAACTGGACTTTTATTATTTTGATTTATGATTATTTTTTTGTTTATATCGGGCTGGGCAAATTGGGCCTGCTACAGCTGCCCCTCTTTGCTCATTGTTGTGTAACGAGAATAGAGCAAAGACTATAAAAGGGACAATTTTGCCTGGTCTTGTCGATTCTCGACTTCTTTGGTGCTCCTCTTCTTCAAGTAGTCTTACAGCAACTTCAGGAAGATACGGTTTGTGACTTCAACCTCCTCCACTGCAACTTCAGGGAGATAAGACTAGTAGCTAAAATTTGTTCCCCTGCTACCTCGAGAAGATAAGATTTGCCATCTTCGATCTGCTCCACTACTGCTTAGGGAGATAAAATCTACAATCTTCAGTGTGCTTCCTTGCTACCTTAGAAAGATAAGACTACAAACTTCAACCTGCTCTCTTGTTACCTTAGAGAGATAAGACTGGTGGCTAAAATCTGCTCCTCTACTACCTCGGGAAAATAAGATTCACCATCTTCGATCTGCTCCACTACTGCTTAAGGAGATAAGATCTACAATCTTTAGTCTGCTTCCTTGCTACCTAAGGAAGATAAGACTTCAAACTTCAACTTACTCTCTTACCACATCAGAGAGATAAGGCTGGTGGCTAAAATTTGCTCCCCTACTACATCGGGAAGATAAGATTCGTCATCTTCGATCAGTTCCACCACTGCTTAGGGAAATAAGATCTACAATCTTTAGTCTGCTTTCTTGCTTCCTCAGGAAGATAAGACTACAAACTTCAACCTGCTCTCTTGCTACCTTAGAGAGATAAGGCTGATGGCTAAAATCTGCTCCCTGCTACCTCGAGAAGATAAGATTTGCCATCTTCGATCTACTCCTCTACTGTTTAGGGAGATAAGATCTATGATCTTCAGTATGCTTCTTTGCTACCTCAAGAAGATAAGACTACAATCTTCGGCCTGCTCTCTTGCTACCTCACGGGGATAAAATCTATGAATTCATTGATGTTGCTACACCGTCCTCCAGGGACATTGTCTGTAGAATCGATTATGCTTATGTCAAATTCGGATGCTATGATCAAAATGAATCAAATGCTCTTAACTAGATATGTTATGAATGATATATGAATGCAGAAATGAAAATGATCCCTCTTCTTTTTAAAAAAAAAAAGCTTAAGGTATCATTGCTCGTTGTCCATCAGGGCATTATCACTGATGTATTATGCTGCCATCTTGTTCGGCTGGTATTCTTTATCAGAAAACTCAAAGAAATAATCACATTCTACTCAGCAAGCTTGCCCCGCTGTAATTTTAGAGTCCCTTCCACTGTTCTGGGACATAAAGTTTGTACCTCTCACCGCCACCTTAGGAGAGTAACATTTAGTTTTTTCCATCCATCCTGCTGTAACTCAGAGGTATAAGATTTGTATCATCTTCAATCAATTTGATTTGTTACACCATTCCCCGGGTATTACGACCAGATGTGTATGCTGGATATCTGCATGAATATAGAATACCATTTTTCCTTTTCTTGAAAATAATCTTATTGGTCGTTCTTCGATGGGATTATAACATCGATGTAATTTCTTTTTGTTCAACCGATATCTTTGAAAAAAAATCAAAGGAGATAATCTCAATTTGGGCTTAATATTTCCAACCCTTGTGCTTGGTGTGTTCTAAACAATAGTCCCGTTTCAGGTTCTTGTATTATTTAGAAGCTTCCAAAGTAATATGTGAAACTCCTCTTATAAAAGTATTATTAGTCCACTAATCGTTATTTCAATGTAAAATGCTTGAAAAAGATCATAACAATGGACCAAAAGGAAATTAGGAGAATAGCTCAAAGCAAGTAAGCAAATGCAACTAAGAAGGAAATTTATTGGGACATATCTTGAAAAGAATAAGGTAATCAAATGTAGAAAATCCAAAAATAGGTAAAATGGAAAACTAGGTGCCCTAGATATCACAGCCTGAGCTTCTCTGTACAAACTTCTTGAAGACCATTTTAAGCTCAGTATGTGTTTAGGGGATCCAGAGTACTTTGTCGATGCCCCAAAACGTAACATACGTCTTCATTGTTAATTCAGGCATAGCAAGACTACTGTGTGCTCCACTTTGATCCAAATTTGAGCTGCCCTTTTTAGGTTTTCAACTCAAATCCCCTTTGGTCTCAAGGCGCCCTTTGCGGGTTTTCGCCTTGGCCTCTCATTTTTCTTTCTTCTCTTTTTGATTTTTTGATTTTTTGATTTTTTTGATTTTTTTTTGATTTTTGATTTGATTTTATTTTTATTTATTATTTTTTAAGGTCTCAAGGCACCCTTTACGAGTTTTCACCGTGGTCTCTCCCCTTTTAGGTAAAACACTTTCTTGACTGAATTTTGAATTCCCCGGATTGAGGAAATCCTTTCGATCAATATCAATGCTCCTCCAGAACAGGCCTTCTTTACTACATAAAGTCCCTACCAGTATGGCATATTTCTTCTTTTGAAATCCTTTTGTATAGGAAGGATCTTCTTCAATATCAAGTTCCCCTCGTGGAATTCTCTAGGATAAACCTCTCTAACATAAGCTTGGATCATCTAACTGCGACTGACATCCTTCAAATTCAACTAATCATATCAAGATTAGATTCATTCTGCCTCATCCAACTTCAACTCTAACAAGACTCAGAGAAAATGAATCTCATTTTCAAAAACCATTTTTATCCCATAAGCCCATGTGTTGCCCTGGCGAAGTTCCTGGCTGACATTCGATAAGCATAGAAGGTAAATGGTAACTTCTTTATGCCAATCTTTACAAGTCTCTGTCGCATTTCATTATGACCTTTGTTTTATTGTCTTTATTTTTTTTTCTTTTTTCTTTTTTGTACTTTTTTTTGGCTGCCTTTGCTGCATTGTAATATGATGTCTGATCTTTGAATAGTCTGTAAGCTTTTGACATTGTGCAGTTGTATGATCCTTTTTGACATTCCTTGTCAGCACTTGTTTTTTTTTTTACAAATTTGATGACTATCGACTTTGTAACATTGGCATATGAAGCGACCTTCACCTTTTTCGTGAAGTAATCGACGACTACCAAGGTGAATCGATGTATATTAGACGATAATGGCCTGATAACATCCACGCCCCACATAAAAGGTTTGTGAAGAAATGAATGAGGCACATGAATCTTGTCTCCCTAAATACAGCATAACTGATACAATCCCCTTCCATGGTGGATCAACAGTACCAAATCCTCATGATTAGCGTGGCTATCGTGAAACTATTAACATGTGTCCTCCTGACACCGTATAAACATTTTTCAGTGTCCACAAGTCTTAATATCCCAAGTATGATTATGCAAAAACATTTTTGAATTCTTGGAATAACTCAATGATGATTCGCTTTGTCTTTGCGGTGACTTAGGCTCTGATCTTCTTCTCTTGCTCACAATGTCTATTGATCCTTTGTAGAGTAGGATCTATTTTTCATCTTGTTCTACCTTCCTTAACAAATCAAGAGATAAGTTACATTCTCTGTCATCTTCAAAGTCCTGAGATCTCCCTAAACACATATCTCACCCCAAAAGGGAGTCAGTAACAACGTTGCTCATGTCGTTGATATTTAGGGACCTACTGTAGGTACACAGGCTTATTTCCAAAGAATAAATGATTCTAAGGATGATTATTTGTATGGTATGATCATGAATGAAGAATAAGAGCATATTTGAAAAAAAAGTTCAAAGGACAAAAGAATGTATACTATGAAATGGAAAGAATAAAAGAATATTTGCTCAAAAAGATACATTTTATTGAAATAAAAATTCTGGACACAAGCCTATTTCACAAAAGGATTCTTATTGCCTCTAGGCTTAAAGCAACAAGCGTGTTTTGAAAATTACTCTAGATCTCTAAAAATACAGGGATCTCTTCCACAGTCCCATTGTTTAGAACACTCCCAATTATACAAGAGTTTGGAAACTTTTATTCCCTGGCTCCCTCCTCAGATATGTCACTCAGATTCCCCGATATTCCTTCCAGGCTTTTGACTTGTTCAAGGCATCGCAACTCTTTTGCCCCCACTTTCAAATATCACATTCACTGCATTGTCAGAGCAATTAGATTCTGAGGAATCGCCAAACTTCACAATTCTCATTTCAATGAACCTTTCGACCAACTTTTTAAATGTAGTGTAATTTTCGATTGAGTGTCCCATTATTCCCGAGTGGTACTCGCATTGAGCATTCTTTTTATACCATTTTGGGAATGGAAGTTGCACTGGTTCTGAGTAGAATGGAGACACTACATGCACATCAAAAAGATTCTAATACAACTCCTTATATGATATCGGGATGGGTGTAAACCGAAGCCTTTCTGTATTTGGCCTCAAGTTGAATTCTTGCCTTGAAGAGTTTTGATAGCTAGTGGTTACAGCCCTTGGCTGAACTATGTTGACCAATTTAGAAGGAATGCTCACGATGTTCAGGGGTTGACCTTTTAATGCTTTCTACCACATCTATCCTCTCACTTCTTATCGTATTTTCAATCATTTCACTAGACATTACTATATCTGAAAAACTCAGAGTGGCGCTTCCCAACATATGGTTAATGAACAGGGCTTTCAGAGTATTAATGAAAAGTATTGTGGTCTCCTTGTCCAGAAGAGGCGGCTGTACTTGTGTTGCTACCTCTCTCCATCTTTGGGCATATTGACTGAAGCTCTCATACGGCTTCTTTTCCATATTCTGCAAGGTAATTCTGTCGGGTTTCATGTCCGTTAGAGGCTATATTGCTTTATAAAAGCTTGTGCTAAATCCTTCCATGAACTGATTTTAGCACGATTCAATTGATTGTACCATTTAGCTGCTGACTCATCAGACTTTCTTGGAAGCAGTGGATTAATAGTTGGTCATTATTAACATATCCTATCATTCTTTAACAGAACATTGTGATGTGAGCTTCATGACAACTAGTCCCATTGTACTTTCCAAACTCTGGGGTCTTAAATTTTGGTAGAAATAGTAGTCAAAATTTTCCATTGCCTTAAATTTTTCCTCCAACCACCAATACCAATCCTTGAGTTGTTTTGGCAGTCCCATATTTGCTTTTTCCATTTCATCAAGATCAGGAACTACAGGGTTGGTTGGATTGCCCTCGGATTAGAGTCTGAACCTATCGGATAATCCGTTGGTGTCGAGGTACTGGCCTGATATTGCTGGGTTCTGATAATAGGTACACCTTGCGAACATGTCTGAGCTTTTTTTAGGGTGAAACCCAGAGGGTAGAGAGGTTCATTATTGTCTTCTCTAGCATTGACCTTAAGACTTTTTCCTTTATCTATTTCCCCAGCCAATAGTTGAGTCAACTGAGTCATCATTTTTCTTTGAGATTCCAACATTTCGTCCATCATGTCTTGTTAGACCTTAGCTAGCTGCTCTTGCATTTGCAACTGTAGCTTGTCTTGCATCTCTCTCTGAAGTTGTTCGAGTCTTTCCAACCTTTGATCCATATCTTTGGTGTTTTCGGTGTACCGTAAAGATGCTTAGTCGTTTGAATTTTATTGGTTCCCAGGTTAACTGAAATAGTTTTACCTAATTAAGGTTCTTTTGTGAAAGATTAATAAAAATAATGCAATGCAATGCAAATACATGGGATGAATGCAAAATAAAGAAAGGCGTTGATTCTGAATTCAATTATATTAGAACAACTTTTCTAGAAAACAAATTCCTTTACATCAAACGGATTACATATGCGGCCCTGCCCTCATATTTCAGGTGAAGACACCGATCCCTTTCCTTTGTAAAAATCAAATCCCGCAAACTTCCAATAAATGCCTCCATTAGCTTCTTTTTGCGTGATCTGGGTCGCGACTTATTACTCACTTATCCTCGCGCTGCTTGTTAGCTCCTTTAAGAAAGTCGGGGTGTAACGGCTCTCGAATAATCTTTATCGACTTGAATCCTCAAGAAATAAAACAAAGTATTGTTTTCCTCTGCGAACTATCAGCCTTCTTTCGTTGTGTTTACTTGGACCATATTCAGACAATCGCATTATAATCCACTTTATCAAGAAATCCATTTTTCATGACAAACTATTCTATTTAGCAATCAAATATGAATCAACACATTCTTTCTATGATGATGTAATGCAATGCATTCATAAACAAAACAAAAATAAAATACGTTAGTACAAAGTAAATAAATAACAAATAAAGCACCTATTCGGGTGACCACTAAATTTGGGCACGGTTCTACCTAAGGTGAACTCTCAAGGTTCACTATATACAGTTCGGTTCTAAAGAAAGGGTACCTGAACTAGTAGATTCCTCGATCTTCACCCATTATAGGCTCATATGGATCAAGTTCAGTTCAGGGGAATACATTTCCCTATGGCCATGCAGAGATGAAAATCTCACGAAGACATAGGTACGGATATATCCCGGAAATAATCCACTAGCCCATGTGGAGATGAAAACCTTAGGAAGGCGTAGTTTCTCACTCTCACTTAAAAGGTGTGACCACAACGGTCATGCAATGCAAAGCAAGAGTATTCTACGAGATTCAAACAACAACAATCATGGAGATCACAAACAAATGCAACAAAAGAAGCATTATTTTTCAAATCAAATTTTCAATTTTCGACAAAAGGATAGAAAATAATCAATTTTAAGGTTTGACTCTCTTATTGTGTCCCCAGTGGAGTCGCCAAACTGTCGAAACCATTTTTTTAGTTTGAAAAATCAGAATCGACTTTAAAACGATGTATGGAGTCGCCACCAATCCTTTTTGTTTAGGTGTGATCGGATCACCTAATAAAACATTTTGATTTACTAAAATACTAATTTTGGCCTACAAAAATCAAGAAAATGGGTTCGGGAGTTTGTTACGTACGAGGAAAGATCAACACCCTCGCAACGCCCAAAATTGGTACCTAATTAATTAATTTATGTCCTAATATCGAATATTTGAAAAGATTTTAAAATGCGGTTTCTTTTAAAACATCTAAATATCTCGAATTGGATGTTAAGAATCTCTTGTTCCGAAAGAATAAAGTATCACATCCAGTACGTTAGGACATGACCTTTTAAACCCTCGAAACTAAAATCAGTTCGTGATTTTCAAAAATTCATACATTTGAAAATTACAAAAAGATATTTGGTTATTTGGTCCAACGAAAAACCGAAACCCAACATATTAGGGCACAATTTCTCGGATTTCCAAACATAGAACATTGCCTTGTTTTGAAGTTAAGAAAAGATGGACGAAACTTTAAAGGGATATTTGATTATTTGGTTAAACAAAAAATTGAAACCCAGTACGTTAGGGCACGATTTCTCGAATTTCCAAACTTTAAACATTGCCTTTGTTTTGAGAAAATTTTCGAATAAACAATCATAAAACCGGCTCAAAACGCATTTATTTGGTTTATTTGGGATGAAAATGGAACAATTAAAATTAGTCTAAAGCCCTTAAAATTTGAATCACGATGCGATAATAAGAAACAAACATAGTATTGAGCATGAAATAACATCATGTAGGTTTAACCTTATACAAATGAATGACAATGATAAAAATAAGAATATACGAATCAAAATACTCAATAGCAACAATATAGCAATTACCCTATTTAAAGAACTAACATTTAGTTTAAAATTAATGAATAAAAGTATGACGATTTAAAAAATATAAAGCCAAAAAATAGAAAAATATGTACTAAATTTCCAAATGATAATGAACAATGCTAAAACAAGTGATGAAAAAAAATGGAATTTGAAATTAACAATATAAAAACAATTTAAGAATCAATTATATGTACCAAGAGATTTAAAGTAAGTAATGAATCTACGAGTCTGAAATAAGCCATAAAAAAATCAAAAGTTAATAATATGTAAAATAATAATATATATAAATTAATTTTAGAGTAAATGTCATGTGAGAAGAAAATTAAAATGAATAATACACAAAACAATATATATATATGTATATTAAAACAAATAATATTTATAAAAGAAAATTTAAAAATAAATATGTTATATAATAAAATATAAAAATATACAAATGAAAATAAAAAACAGTGTGAAATAAAATAATTCAAAATAATATGTTAAAATAGTATTTTTTTTAAATGAATAACTAAAAACTTAATTGAAATAAAAGCAAAATCAAAAAGATAATTCATAAACAAAATAAATTATTAAAACAGGATTGAGGATCGAAATAAAATCCGCCCAAATATTCGAGGATTAAAATTGTAAATGTCCCAAATCCCAAAACGTTGCGTTTAGGCGAGGATTAAAACAAAACTGACATAAAATTTCTAGGAAAAATTTTAAAAAATAAAAGGTAATAAACATAGGCCTAATCGAACAGCAACATAAAAAAGGGGACTAACTGCGCAAATAACCCCTTTTAACAAAACACGCGGATCCTCTAGGGTATCAGATCGGGTCGCACGGGTAAGGCCTCTATGAGACCGTTTTGGAGCCACCGAAACAAACCCCAAACGGTGTCATTTCACGTACTTTATAAAAATAAAAAAAAAAACCTAAAATGAACACTTAAACATTGTAAAAAAATCAGAAACACAAAGAAACCCTAAGTTCTATTTCACTCAGTCGAATCAGCCCCCCCACCATTATTTCATTACCATAATCGGCAGATGACATGGAATCCGACTCTATTTGGAGTCGTATCCTCCTAATCCTCATTTAAACTTCGACTTCAACGAAGCTAACAAGGATCCAAAGGCCATTATCAAGATAAGTCCCTCCCCTTTTTATATATTTATGCGAAAGATCTATGTGCAAGAACAAAGAAGAAAAAAACAAATGGAAAAACCGAAAAATAAATCTCAAATCACCTTTTAAGAACTGATTTTAGATTGCCTGATATTTTTTACAGTATAATCACTGGCTTTTTATAGCCGATAAAAATAAAAATAAAATTACAAAACTATTTTCTTTTTTTTGTTATTTTTCTACTGAATTCTGTTATTGCTGCTTCGTTTCTTCTCGCGTGTTCTGTTGCAGAAATGGCCGTACGGAGGAAGCCGTTCGTGGTGACGTGGAGGAGACTAGAAGGCTGCGGCGTTGGCTAGGGTTTCAGTTTCTGAAACCAAAGTTTGGGTCGTTTGGGCCTGTTTAGGATTGGGCCACTGGGCCGTGTATTTTTATTTTTTAAATTTGGGCATATTATTTGGACTTTGTAAAAACTGAACTTTTATTATTTTGGTTTATTATTATTTTTTGTTTATAGCAGGTCAGGCAAATTGGGTCTGCTACAAGGCCTAAGAAAAAAGGCAGATCTAATAGGCCAGTGAGAGTGGGGCCTCTTGCTACACCTTCTGCGGTGGCGCTCTGTGGACACTGTAGTAGATGCTATCTGGGTGAGTGTTGGAGGACTACTAGGGCATGCTTGAGGGGTGGGTTGACTGAACACCGTGTTCGAGATTGTCTATTTAAGACCAATCAGATACAGGCTACGGGTACTGGTACCGCAGCCACCGAGAGTAGTTCAGCAGCCACCTAGGGGCCGAGGTGAGGCCAGGGGTGGTAATGGTATGCGTCGAGGTCAGAGAGCACCGGGAAAAGGTGTTGGACCGACTGAGGCGAGATAACCTGCATTGGCTTATGTTGCACGTCGCCGTGAGGATCGAGATGCTCCAGACGTCATTACGGGTACGTTTTTAATTCAGAATGTACCTTATATTTCACTGATAGACATAGGCTCTACACATTCATACGTAGCTAATACTGTGTTTGAAACTTTGGGGATTTTGGTTGTGAGTTCTGATTGTGAGGTGACTGTTGTGAGTTATTTGGGGCAATCTATCCGAGTCAGCAAATTGTATAGAGACGTTCTGTTAGAGATCCAAAGGATAGTGTTTCTAGCAAATTTAATGGAGCTTCCATTTGGAGAATTCAATTTGATATTGGGGATGGATTGGTTGGTAAAGCACCGAAGTAAGTTTGGATTGTGAGGGTTGTGTTGAGAATCGAGGAGGGCAACGAGGTAATTGTGATTGGGAAACGTCGTAATTACCTGACTAATGTGATTTCTACACTGATGGTGGAAAAGTTGGTCCTGAAAGAATGTGATCCTTATCTGGCTTATGTGAGTGTTTGAATTCTGGGGGCTTTTCTGTTAAGGATATCAGAACTGTAAGAGATTTTCCGGATGTCTTTCCTGGTACAGCTCCGGTGTCTATCGCCCTTTACCGAATGGCATCGAAAGAGCTGACAAAACTTAAGGCTAGGATTCAGAAGTTGTTGGATCGTGGGTTCATTCGTCCCAGTGTGTCTCCGTGGGGAGCACCTGTTCTATTTGTAAAGAAGAAAGATGGGATGATGAGGATGTGCATCGACTATCGACAGCTGAACAAGCTAACGATTAAGAACAAGTTTAGAAGGGCTTCTGTGTTTTCTAAGATTGATCTGCGATCGAGCTACCATCAGTTGGGATTTAGGGAGGCCGATGTGCATAAGATGACATTTAGGACTCGATATGGGCATTACGAGTTCCTAGTTATGCCCTTTGGTTTGACTAATACACTGGAAACATTTATAGATTTAATGAACCGAGTATTTCATCTTTACTTAGTTTGTGATAGTGTTCATCAATGACTTCTTGGTATATTCTAAGACAAAAAATAAGTACGATGAGCATCTAGAGTGGTTCTATAGATTCTTCGTAAGAAACAGCTGTATGCGAAGTTTAGCAAGTGTGAGTTCTGGCTTCAGGAAATAACATTTATGGGACATGTGGTTTCTGCTAAAGGGATACGAGTTAATCCTCGTAAGATTGAGGCTGCATTGGGTTGGAAACGGCCAAAGAATGTATCTAAGATTCGTTGCTTTCTGGGCCTGGCAGGATATTATCGACATTTCGTAGAAGGGTTCTCTTTGATCGCAGTCCTGATGACTAAGTTACTACGTAAGGGAGTTCATTTTGTTTGGATTGATGTACAACAGGAGAGCTTGAATAAGCTTAAGACGGTTTTAACTCAGGCTCCTGTGCTGATTTAGCTTGAGTTCGATAAAGACTTCGTGATATATAGTGATGCGTTGCATGTGGGTCTGGGTTGTGTTTTGATGCAAGATGAGAAGGTAGTTACTTATGCGTCTCAACGGCTCAAGACTCATGAGGCGAACTATCCGACGCATGACTTGGAGTTGGCTGCAGTGGTATTCGCCCTGAAAATCTAGAGGCATTACTTGTATGGTGAGAGGTGTATCATTTACACTGATCACTAGAGCCTCAAGTATTTCCTCACTTAGAAGGAGTTAAACCTTAAGTAGCGTAAATGGGTTGAACTGTTTAAAGATTACGACTGTACGATTGAATACCACTCTGCTAAGGCCAATGTGGTGGCCGATGCACTAAGCCGTATGCTGTGACTGATTTGTGGGTGATGTTTGTTCGCCTCAGTTTATTTGATGATGGTAGTTTATTGGCCGAGCTGCAGGTTAAACCGACTTGGATAAATCAGATTAAAGGTAAATAGTTAGAGGATGAATCTTTGGGTCTTCAGTTCGGACAGATTGAGAGTGGTAACACTACAGATTTTGGGTTGAACAGTTATGGGATACTATGTTTTCGCAGTCAGATTTGTGTACCGAATGATGAAGATTTGAGACAATCGATTCTGAGGGAAGCGCATAGTAGTCTTTATGATATGCATCCCGGTGGCAATAAAATGTACCGAGATCTCCGATAGTTATATTGGTGGCCAGGGTTGAAGCGTGAGGTCACTGATTTCGTTGCTTACTGTTTGACTTGTCAGCAGGTTAAGACTGAGTATCAGTTACTTTCGGGTTTGCTACAGCTGGTTAAGATACCGATATGAAAATGGGAGCGAGTAACGATGGACTTCGTTGATGAGTTACCTCTAACACCCACTAAGAAGGATTTTATTTGGGTCATCGTGGATCGATTGACCAAGTCCGCTCACTTCATCCCGGTCAGGATAGACTTTTCTCTGCAAAAGTTGGTCAAGCTTTATATTTCTAAAATAGTGAGGTTACATGGGGGTACTTGTCTCGATTATCTCTGATAGGGATCCTCATTTCACGTATCGATTCTGGAAGAAACTTCATGAGGTTTTGGGTTCAAGATTAGACTTCAATACTGCTTTCCATCCTTAGACAGATAGTCAGTTGGAGAGGGTAATTCAGATACTGAAGGACATGTTGAGGGGCTGTATTATTGACTTCCAAGACAGTTGAGAGGAGTACTTCCCATTAGCAGAGTTCGTTTACAATAACAGCTACCAATCTAGTATACAGATGGCACCTTACGATGCACTGTATGGTCGTAAGCGCCGCACTCATTTGTGCTGGACTGAGTTTGGTGAGCGATGCATTCTGGGTTCAGAGATAGTTTCTGAGACAGAGGAGAAGGTTTGTTTGATTCGAGATCGACTGAAAGAGGCTTCTGGTAGGCAAAAATCTTATACTGATCTTAAACGTCGAGAGATCGAGTATTCTGTGGGGGACTTAGTTTTTCTCAAAGTTTCACCATGGAAAAAGGTTCTGAGGTTTAGTTGCAAGGGTAAGCTAAGCCCCAGGTTTTTTGCGCTGTACCGTATTCTGAAATGAGTGGGACGAGTCACTTATCAGTTAGAGCTACTTTCAAAGTTAGACCGCCTGTTTCATGTCTCGATGTTAAGGTGCTACCACTGATTCTACGCATATTGTTCCTATAGAGAAGATTGAGGTTCAACCAGATCTGACCTTCGAGGAGGAGCTAGTTCAGATTCTGGATCACGACGTTAAAGTTATGAGGAAGAAATCTATTCCTTTAGTAAAGGTGCTGTGGCGAAACTGCAGCACTGAGGAGGCTACGTGGGAGCCTGAGGATGTAATGCGCCAGCAGTATCCTCATATGTTCTGATCAGGTAAATTTCGAGGCCAAAATTTTCTTTTAAGGGGTAGAATTGTAACGCCCTAAGTTTTAAATTATGTTTTGATTAAATATGACACACAAGTGTGTATCTGTTTCAGTGGTTAAATGCTCTGGGTGTGTGTGAAAGGTCTTAAGTTCAAGCCTTAGCTCGGACAAATTTTTATATTTTTGTTATGACTAAAGCCCTATCCTTAGTTGACAGGCTTGTATTTATTGGTTGCAAAAACACATCAGAATGGGCCTGCTAGTCTAGTGGTTAAGATGTGTGGAGAGGTGATGGAGGTCCTGTGTTCGAATCTCAGTGGAATCGATTAGTGTAATATCTTTTTGCTTCTGGATGTACTAGGCGTATAGAAGACTTTGAGGGGAGGTGAAATTCTGATAGTAGGCAGTTGTTGAGAGGATATTTTGGAGGTAGTGGATTGGGGGTTAAACTCATCTTTTGATGTTTTGTTTTCCCCTAACTCTGCCAAATTTCTCCTCTTGATTTTCCCATCCCTTTTTCCGAAATTTTCCTTTCTCTGTCTTTCCTATTTTCAATTTTGTTTTCAACTTGTATTGGTTGCACAGCATAGTTCACGCGTTCGGTAAGTTTTGGCTGTCATTTAGCCTTAAATTGTTTCTTTCTCTAAATATTGATTAAGAGGGGTTTCAGTTGGTTTTTATGTGGTGGTATAGGGGTTGGGGATCAGCCATTATCGTTTTAAGGGTGCAAAATCGAAGATAAGGTTTTGATAGATTATCAATGGTCAGTATTGTTATGTTTTTTATTGAAAGACGGTTTCAGTGACTGAAATTGGGCTTTAGCTTGTCGATTTTAGGTTCTGGAGTGCTCGAAAGTGTTTAGGCATCAATATCGGCACAGGTGTGTACCTGGAAACACAGAAAATGAGAATTGACGAAAGCCGAAAAATGTGGTTGCTCGTATGGTAGGCCGTGTGGCAGCACACAGGTGTGTGATCGACGAACTACACTGTGCGCGCGTGACACGGACGTGTGATGGTCAATGAGGCCGTGTGCGAGACACGAGCTCAACCAATTGGGCCTCGTGGGCCACATGGGCGTGTGGAATTCTGGGCCAGGCTTTGTGACCCACACGGTCAAGGTCAATTTGGGGCGTGTGAGCCCACACAGGGAGGCCACACAGGCTCGTGAGCCCAATTTTCTGAGGTATTCTAAAAGGTTGCTTGGGTCGCCCAAGCCGACTGGAACCTACAGTAGGGTCGGTAAGAGTTACTTGACCCCTGATTACGTGATCTGGCTATGTGATATATGTGCACTAGCATGTTACTCTTAGCATGTAGACCGATTTGTATGTATGATCTGTTAACTGCATATTTGCACGTCATATATTGTATGCTGCATTGCATCGGGGTTGGGTTATTGTATATAGAGGAAGTATTCTGAAAGGCTCCTAAGCCTGATATCTGGCAGCTCAACTGCAATTATTTGATTATGTGTCACATTTTGGTACAGTATGGAGTGTAGGGATGGGTGGGTCGATTTTATCCCCACGTGGTGTGTAAGGTTGGACGGAGTTGGTGTGTAGAGGTTGGTGGGTAGGACTTTATTATTCTGCTCTGTTATGCATGATATATCTGAGATGGGTTAAGGTCCATTCGTATCTGATTCTGTATACGAGTGGACTAAGGTTCACACCGGTTCTATAAATGGCTCAGGCCCGAGTTATCTGATATTTGGGTGTATGCATGATTCCTGCTATTGTGTATATTTTCTGAGAGGATTACATACTGAGTTTGCGAAAACTCATCCTCTTTTGTTTAATCTGTATAGGTAATCCCCAGACTTGACGTTTCGGTGCAGCAAAGAACTCGACGTTGGCCACGCATATTTAGACTGTTTTAAATTTTGTTCCGGTATTCTTTTCTTTTAAATTATGTTATGGGTTGTTTGATGTAATTTGGAACTTTATGGACTTTATTTGAATTTTTTTAAAACTATTTATGGGATTTTAGACTAAACTCGATTTTCCTAAAAGCTAATGTTTTCGTACACGATACAGTTCCTGAAAATTTATTGGATTTTCAAAAGCTTCCGCGCAAAAGAAATTTTTTAAATCAAATTGATTAAAACAAGTTTTCCCAAACAAAGTAAGATTTATAATTGGGATGGTTTTAAGATCAATGCGTTTTCAAAAACACTCTCATGTGATATCGCCGGATTCGGCCGTAACGTCCAGGCTGGGTCTGGGGTGTTACAAAACCATTCCACTATAGTATCGATCACGGTTGAGTTCTTTTTAATTGCATACCATTACTAAAGCTACTCGATCAGTGCTCGTCTAATGACCTTATCATAAGTGTGTTACCCTAATAGGATATCCTTAATCTCTTTGGGATAAATTCGCTATCCCGATATGATCCTATTTTATCTCATGGTAACTATTAAATCTTCCTTTATGAAAAATCAATTACTATCAAATAGAAATTAAGTCATGTAATGTCAATAAGAGAATATCATTTACCCATTTCTTGGGCTATGAATTTCGCTATTGTGAATGATGCTACATATTGTAGAAGTCGTATACTCAATACACCGGTTTTCAGTTCCTTATCCATTTGAACTTAAACTTTTTCTTACATCAAAGTATACGAATCATACATACATAGTGGATGATTAAGGTATGTCACACTATGAACATCACAAGTGAATAAATTCATAAACGAATTCAAGATCTATTCTACTTTGGTCCTATCTAATGTACTTTCAGTTCTGTTAGCCACATCTATGTCTCTATCTTCTGGGAGTCATTAGCTCTAATGCCCAACACAAAGCATCTTAGTCTTTCAATTAGTTTTCTTATTTTCAATTAGACAAAGGATATGTTTAACTTCATCTACTAATATAAGTTGTCTTTCTGTATTACGATCCAACAACATAATACCGCTTAGTATTTGTTAAACATTAGGTAACTAATGAGCTAATATTTGATTCCATTTTGCTTTGCCTGCAAAAACTATTGAAGACAATATAAAAAGAATATTAATGTAATTTATGGATAATTTTATTAAACCAATTGGTTCAAAAAAAATATAAGTGTATATAGTCGAAAATACTACACTTAAAACACTAAATCCAATAATGGCTTCTCTAGCTCATTGCCCGCTAACCCTAACGTCTCAAGAACCAACCTATTCCCATCTCTGTAGAAACCCACAACACCTTTCTATAGCCTTTTTCATTCGCCCAACAAGCCTCAAACCTTAAACTACCTTTGTGATCCATCTTGTTATCAGAGTATCAGTCCTATGTAACGCATCGACATTCAAGAAGATTAGATGATGATCCGAGGCGACCTATGACAATACCTAAACCTATAAATTCAAATAAAAATGGTCATTATATGGAAGCCACAAATATGTCAAACTATTCTTTCACAAGATTAATACTACCACGATTATTGGTTTATATAAATCATCCCACATCTGACTAATGTCAACTAGCCCTGCCACATTTAGAGCCTTGTTAAAATAATCTAAAGCAACTCTAGCTTTTTGATGCCCCTTACTTCTCCCAATATGCTAATACTTCATTAAAGTAACCAAAAACAACTTTGGCAGTGTCGATGTTCTCTTCAAAGATTTAAGCAATTCCCACAACGCATCCCTAAGTCTTCTATCATTATGACCATAAAAACCTATAATGCGTAAGCGAGCCTGCCCATAACTAAATACATACATATTATGATGGCTAGAGTAAGACCGCAAGTTCAAAGCCATCGCATCGTTCCATAACATGATCAATCCACCATTCATGTCAACACAGTCAACCATAAAAATCCATACATGTTGGATTGTCGCTTTAGATGATTAGTTTTAATGGCCAACAAGCCTCCTTAGGTTAAGAACTGTCTACCAGTTCTTAAACCTGCAATAGTTCCAAGCTATAATCATCATAACAACCGCCAAGCCTGGTGCCCAGCCTCTGCCGATATAGCAATAGAACTCGCTACCTCTAATTGTCTTCTCAAAGCCATTAAACCAAGCTTCATCTCCTCACCACTAAAAGATGAGGACGTGAGATGGTCTCGCTTGGTGATTTTGGTTTGGAAAAGGTTGCTAGTGATGAATATGTTAAGGGTGACGATGGCTTAGGTAATAGGAAAATGGAAAAATTAAAGTGTGGTGATCAACTTGTGTGAGGTGTTAAGTTAGGGGTTTGAATGATGATGCATTTAGCTCTTAATGGCTTAGTGAGAGTGATGGCTAATGGTTTTAGTTGAGTAGGCGTAATGGGAGGTATAATTATAGAGATGGATTAGGTAAGGTGTATAGTAATGTACGAGGGAAAACAAAAATTAGTAATCTTTTTTAATTTTATAATATAATAGTATAATATTTATATAGTTTTATTATTTTTATAAATTTTCATATTTTTAAAATTCTAACATTTTCATAATTGTTCTATAATCATCCAGTACTTTTTTTTATTATAACTTTTACCTATTTTTTATAATTTTTTTATAATTTTATAATTTTATAATTTATAATTTATAATTTTTATAATTTTAATTTTTTTTATATTTTTAATAATTTTTATAAAATTTTCATAACTTTTAATAATATATTTATATAATTTAATAATTTTTATATTTTATAATTTATTAATGTGGAATGTTCCCTCTTCAACATTAATTCCATGTGACATACCACGTGTTATCATCATATTCTATCAATTGTTATGTGAATAAAATTTAATAGCCAATGTGATCAATGTTAATGAAGGAGCTTAATAAATTAATTTAAGACACAGAAAAATTCTATTATGTGATATTTTCTGATGATGGATTAGGTTTTTATCTTTCAAACTTCATATTAATAAAAAGAAAATGAAAATTGGAAAACATATTTTAAATTAGTACAATTAATTAAAATTATGGAAAATTAAGAATAAAAGTATTTTATAAATTAATAAAATTAATTAATATTATACTCAATTATAAATCTAAAAATAATTTTAATTGCCACATAAAATATTTTTATTTTATCCATATTTATTTATGTAAAATAAAAAATAAAGGAATAATAAAAAGGGGAAAACGAAAAATAAAAAACAAAAAACAAGTGTTGCAACTAAATGGTGACGTGTGTCGCCATCCAAATACATAACAAAAAAGAAGTTAATGAAAGATATTAATAATTTCAAAATTCAATTAAAATCTTTTAAAATTATAAATTTATTTATAATTTCACTCTTAATTTTGAAACGTTGGGTATAAATAACACTTAGTTTTTATTTTGTTCTAAAATTGAAATTTAAGATTTCACTAAAAAATAAAATAAATTAAATTAAATGTAACAATTATTTTTCTGGGAAAAAAATTACAGTAAATTAAATCTAACGAATTGTTGGTGCTAAATTGCTACTTATTTATACTCCACTTGCGCAAAGCATTTGATAATTTGAGTTAATCTAGTTGGAATTTTTTGGTCAACAATTCACTTGGGTTTCGGAAATAAATCTTTTGAGATATAATAATATGATAATTTTTTTTGAATTTATTAATAAAGTGTTAGATGCAGTAATAATGTATATTATATTTTTCAAGGAAAATATGTTAAACCTTGTAGCGACGTAAAAAAAATTAGTTTCGCTTGGTCGCTAATTGTGGCGATTTATTAAACATTTGAAAACCAACTTTCGATTTTATTAACAAAGGGAGTCGCCACCGATCCTTTTTATAGGTGTGATCGGACACCTAATAAAATTATTTTAAAACAAAAAGAAGGCCAAATTTAGGTCTACGTGAAAGTCCAGAGAAAAATTGGGGTTTAGGAGTCAATTACGCGCGAGGAAGGTATTAGCACCCTCGCGACGCCCAAAATTGGTATCTCATAAACTTGTGTTGACTTGATTTTCAAAAATACGAGTTCAATATATTATTTAATCGTGATCCGATTGAAAAATGAGAGTTTTTAGTTTTCGATTTTTTTAGAAAGGGTGTCCCGTTTTTTAACACAAGCCGACGAATTTCACCCAACATAGCGATGAAATCGATGGCTTAATATTAAATCGGTACATTGCCTTATTTTTGAAATTAATTAAAACATGAGAAAAAATATTCCTAAAGTGAGAAATTAAAATAGATAAAGGATGCAAAAAAAATGATATCATTAATGAAAAATATTAACATGGAATACTAGAATATTAGAATAACAATAATAATGATATTTACAAAATAAAAACAAATCATGTACTAATAATAAAATAGGAAAAATGATATATTTGGTAATAATAATATAAAATAATAATATGTACATAAAAATACATATATATGCATATAATAAAAGTATGTAATAATAATAATAATAATAATATCTACAATAAAAGAAAATATTAGGAAACGTACATAAAAATATATACATAAAAAATTTACAACAATAATATAAAATAATGATATGTGCAAAAATATATATATACATATGTACATAAAATATACACTAATATAATAATAGTTATAATAATACTAGCAATAGTAATAATTTGTAATAATAATATATACACAATATGGTATTTAAAATACATATATATATATGTATATAATAGTATTTAAGAATATATACATTAGAAATATATAACTAATGGCATTAAAAATATATATACATAATATATATAAAATACCTAAAAAAAGAAGGGGGAAAGAAGAGAGAAGGGAGGGGGAAAGGAAATCCGGCCAATGGGGGGCCGGTCACCGGTCGATCGTCGGTCGCCGCCCGTTGTCGGCCACCGCCCACGGTGGCCGGAAAAGGTAAATTTTTTTAACAATATATGTATATATAAAGAAAGAAAAAAACAACACAAAAAAAAAAAAAAAGATTCGAAAGAAGAGGAAAAAATAAAAAGATGCAACCTTTTTATTGATGTTTCTTTTGTGTTCAAAATTTGAAGGGATTTTTGTGTTTTTTTTTCAATCTTTGTAAAATCCCCCCTTCCTCTCTTACATGATTTTTGAATGGCTTTTTATAGCCATCTTTTACATGATTTTCTATTATTTCTTTTTCTATTTTGTAGGTGGTGGTGGTAGACAATGGATATCAAAAATGGGAGGAAAAATAGGGCAAGTGGGAAAGTGGCTAGGTGGCTAGGGTTTCTTAGTTTTTTTGGGGGGGAGTTAGGTTTTTCTTTTTTCTTTTTTCTTTTTTTTAGGGTTAGGTTTTTTTTCTTTTTTTTTTTTGGGTTAGGTTTTTTTGGGGGGCTTAATGGGCTTTTGAATTGGGTTTAATATTTGGGTTTTGTAATGGGTTTGGGTAGATGTAAATGGGTCATGGGTTAAGGGTTTTAGTGGGTTTAGAGGTTTGGTTGGGTTTTGATGAAATCGGGGCTGGGCAATTTGGGCTTCTACAGCTGCCCCTCTTTGCTCATTGTCGTGCAACGATAATAGAGCAAAGGCTTTCAAGGAAGACCAAATTTGCCCGGTCTTGCTAGGTCTTGACTTGCTTTGGAACTCTTCTTGTTTAGTTAGTCCCTTTTCAGTCCACCGCATCTTGTAGCTTTGGTTCACTCCACTGCATCTTGTGATATACGCCTTGTAGCTTCAATTTATTCCGATGTAACTTCAAGGATATGAAATGTATGGCTTCGATCTACTTCGCTGTAACTTCAGAAAGGTGAGATCTACAACTTCAATCTACTCTTCTATCGCTTCAGTGAGATAAGGTTTGTGGTCTTTTCTTCTGCGACTCCAGAAAGGCAAGATCTGATACCCTCGATCAACTCCACTGCAACTTTAAAGAGACAGAATCTGACGTCTTCAATCAGCTTCAATCTTTATTCTCTACTCGGCATGTGATCCTGAGCTCAACTCATTTTTCGCAATATGAATTGACTCTCTAAAAACAGACATTAAAAACAGAAATTGAAAATAGCTCAGCACGTGAGCCAAGGCTCAACTCACCTCTCGCAATATGAGTTGATTTTTGAAACTTAACTTGAAAAGCAGATTTTGAAAATACCTCGATATGTGACTTAAGGTTCAACTCACCTTTCGCAATATGAGTTGATTTTTGAAAAACAGAAATTAAAAGACTCAACTCAACTTTCACAGAAATTAAAAAGCTCAACTCACCTCTCGCAATATGAGTTGAATTTTTTTGAAAAAAAACAGAAATTGAAAATAGCTCAGCACGTGAGCCAAGACTCAACTCACTTCTCGCAATATGAGTTGATTTTTGAAAACAAAATCTGAAAAACAGATTTTGAAAATACCTCGACATGTGACCCTAGGCTCAACTCACATCTCGCAATGTGAGTTGATTTTTTTGAAAAATATAAATTGAAAAAATACCTCAGTGTGTGATCTGAAGCTCAACTCACCTCTCGCAATATGAGTTAATTTTTTTTAAAGACAGAAATTGAAAATAGCTCAGCGCGTGAGCCAAGGCTCAACTCACCTCTCGCAATATGAGTTGATTTTTTTTTTGAAAGGCAGAAATTGAAAAACGAAAATTGAAAATACCTCGGCGTGTGACCTGAGGCTCAACTCGCCTCTCACAATACTAGTTGATTTTTTTGACAACAGAAATTGAAATTACCTCAGCGTGTCCTGAAGCTCAACTCACCTCTCGCAATATGAGTTGATTTTTTTGAAAAACAGAAATTGAAAATACCTCAGCATGTCTTGAGGCTCAACTCATTTCTCACAATATGAGTTGATTTTTTTTTGAAAAACAGAAATTGAAAATACCTCAGCATGTCTTGAGGCTCAACTAATTTCTCGCAATATGAGTTGAATTTTGAAAACAGAAATTGAAATTACCTCAGCGTATCTTGAGGCTCAACTCATTTTGAACAGAAATTGAAATTACCTCAACGTGTCTTGAGGCTCAACTCATTTCTCGCAATATGAGTTGAATTTTGAAAACAGAAATTGAAATTACCTCAACGTGTCTTGAGGCTCAACTCATTTCTCTCAATATGAGTTGAATTTTTTTTTTGAAAGACAGAAATTGAAAATACCTCAGCATGTGAACCGAGGCTCAACTCACCTCTCGCAATATGAGCTAATTTTGAAAAAGTAGAAATTAAAAGGTTCAACCCACCTCTCGCAATATGAGTGATTCTTGAACAACATAAATTGAAAATACCTCAGCGTGACCTGAGGCTCAACTCACCTCTCGCAATATGAGCTGATTTTGAAAAAGTAGAAATTAAAAGGTTCAACCCACCTCTCGCAATATGAGTTGATTCTTGAACAACATAAATTGAAAACAGAAATTGAAAATACCTCAACGTGACCTGAGGCTCAACTCACCTCTCGCAATATGAGCTGATTTTGAAAAAGTAGAAATTAAAAGGTCCAACCCACTTCTCGCAATATGAGTTGATTCTTGAACAACGTAAATTGAAAACAGAAATTGAAAATACCTTAGCATGACCTGAGGCTCAACTCACCTCTCGCAATATGAGCTGATTTTGAAAAAGTAGAAATTAAAAGGTTCAACCCACCTCTCGCAATATAAGTTGATTCTTGAACAACGTAAATTGAAAACAGAAATTGAAAATACCTCAGCGTGACCTGAGGCTAAACTCACCTCTCGCAATATGAGTTGAAATTAAAACACAAAAATTGAAAATACCTCAGTGTGCCCCGAGGCTCAACTCACCTCTAGCAATATGAGTTGATTTTGAAAAACAAAAATTAAAAGGCTTAACTCACCTCTCGCAATATGAGTCAACTAAAAAATACCTCAGCGTGCCCCGAGGGTCAACTCACTTCTCGCAATATGAGTTGATTTTGAAAACAAAAATTAAAAATACCTCAACGTATCTTAAGGCTCAACTCATCTCTCGCAATATGAGTTGATTTCCCTTGAAAAGCATGAATTAAAAACATCAAAATACCAAAACTTGTCCTTTGGTAGAACTCGGGTGTCTTTTCCTTTGATTCAGTGCGACTCTCATTCAAGATTTCTTGCTCTGTTGGAGGACCTGTATATGCCATATATGATGTTATCATGATATGCACATGTTTGTCTTAAATGCTTTTATGCCTACATGATTATGCAGTGCTCCTTAAGCATGTTTGTCGGATTTCCATTTAGCCACGATTGTTGAGGATCTGTGTTCATTGCTTTGATTCTCGACTTTCTCTTCAGGCCTTATACATGTCTTCAAGCTTCACGAGTAATAGACGTTTCTCAGATATCACTTTTCTGCCCTCGATTGAACTTTGTTCTTACTTTGAGACTCTTGTGCTTATCAAATTTTCATCCAGGTAATGCTTAACATTTCTTTTGTTTAGAGTATGTCATTTCACCATTTATCATGTAAATAAACACATAATAAGATGCATGAAAAAGGTCAGATAGGGACAAAAATGATATTTCATATTCATCTATTTCAAATGTGGCAAACAAAGCAAGTTAACCAATGAGAGTAAAAATGTCAAAAAGAAAGAAATGGTCGTATTCAACGGATACAAATGCTCTAGATATTCAACACATGAACTCTTCCTCATTCCTCAATCAAAAATCTTTTCGAGCGCGGCTTCTTGCATAGAAGATTTCGAGCTTTCAGAAATGCTTCAAATACTGTAGCCTCACTACTTGACCTATTGTTCGACCGCCAGGTTTGTTTCATTAGGATGCCCTCTCGGGTTTTCATCCTAATCTTTTTGTACTAATCAAGACGCCCTTTTCGGGTTTTCGCCTTGATCCCTTTTTTTTTAAGATACCCTTTTCGGGTTTTAATCTTAAGCATAATATTTCTTCACAGCATCTGAGTTCACTGGATTTAACACTTCTTTTCCATCCATCTCGGTAAGGATCAAAACTCCTCCTGAGAATGCCTTCTTTACGACGTACGGTCCTTCCCAGTTTGGTGCCCATTTCCCTTGCAGATCTTTTTTTTGTATTGGGAGAATTTTTCTCAGCACGAGTTCTCCTTCATGGAATTCTCTTGGTCGTACCTTCTTATCATGGGCTGCGATTATTCTTTTTTGGTACATCTGCCCGTGACAAATTGCCCTGAGACGCTTTTCTTCAATGAGGTTCAGCTGATCATATCGAGCTTGTACCCATTCTGCTTCTTCTAACTTTGATTCCATTAAGACTCATAGAGAAGGGATCTCAACTTCGATAAGTAGCACAGCTTCCATTCCATAAACCAGAGAGAAAGGAGTTGCTCCCGTAGATGTTCGTACAGATGTACGATATGCAAACAAAGCAAATGGAAGCTTCTCATGCCAATCTTTAAACATCTCAGTCATTTTCCCAATGATCCTCTTAATATTTTTATTGGCTGCTTCAACAGCCCCGTTCATCTTTGGGTGATAAGGCGAGGAGTTATGATGCTTTATTTGGAATTGCTCGCATACTTCCTTCATCATCTTGTTATTCAGATTCATGGCGTTAGCTGAAATGATTCTTTCAGGCAAACCATATCGACAAATGATTTCCTTTTTCAAAAACCTGCAAACTGCAGTCTTGGTCACATTGGCAAACGAAGTGGCTTCTATCCATTTTGTGAAGTAATCAATGACCACAAAAATGAATCGATGTCCATTAGAAGCTTTCAGGAAAATAGGCCCTATGACATCCATGCCCCACATAGAAAAAGGCCACGGAGAAGTCATGACGTGAAGGGGCGAAGGGGCTACATGAATTTTATCGCCGTAGATTTGACATTTGTGGCATTTTCTGGCAAAACTAATGCAGTCGCTTTCCATCGTCAACCAGTAGTAACCGAGTCTCATAGTCTTTCTGGCCATAGTGAAACCATTGGCATGCGTCCCGCAAATTCCCTCATGGACGTCTTCAAGTATTTTTCTAGCCTCAACAGCATCTACGCATCTCAAGAGCACCTGATCTTTTCCTCTTTTGTACAGGATGTCCCCATCAAGAACAAATCCCGCTGCCATTCTTCTGATTGTTCTTTTGTCGTTCTCGTTTGCTTGTTCAGGATACTTTTGATTCTTGATATATTCTAAGATATCATGGAACCATGGCTGTCCGTCTGGCTCCTTTTCAATGCTGAAACAATGGGCAGGGACTTTGTATATGCTCATTTGAAGAGGCATTATTTCAGTTTCTCTGCTCGCTTTGAACATTGAAGCCAACGTGGCCAGGGCATCAGCTAACTGGTTTTCTTCTCGTGGGAAGTAATTAAAAGTTATTTCTTCGAATTCTTTAATCAATTCTGCCACTAGGTCACTGTATTTAACCAGTTTCGAGTCTCTCACTTCCCAATCTCCACGGATTTGGTAAATCACCAAGGCTGAGTCTCCGTATACCTCTAAAGTTTTGACGTTTCATTCAATAACTGCACGAAGTCCCATGATACATGCCTCATATTCCGCTATGTTATTAGTACAGAAGAAGTTCAACCTGGCAGTGAGTGGGTAATGGTTCCCTTCTGGTGATACTAAGACTGCTCCAACCTCGTGCCCCAATGCGTTTGATGCACCATCAAAGCTCATCTTCCATGACTTCTCTTTTGGTGACTCGCATTCTTTTGCACATCAAATCTTCGTCCGGAAATTCAAATATCAATGACTCATATTCATCCATTGTTCGGGTCGCCAAAAAGTCAGCTATTGCGCTTCCTTTTATTGACTTTTGACTCACATAGACGATGTCGTACTCTGATAGTAAGATCTGCCACCGTGCCATTCTTCCTGAGAGTGCGAGTGATTCCATCATGTATTTTATTGGGTCCAGCTTTGAAATTAGCCATGTCGTGTAATACAACATATATTGTCTGAGTCTCCGAGCTACCCAAACCAGAGCGCAACAGTATTTTTCAATGGATGAATACTTTGCCTCATATTCAGTGAACTTTTTTACTGAGGTAGTAGATCGTCTTTTCTTTCTTCCCTGACTCGTCGTGTTGCCCCAGACGCAACCCATTGAATTTTCGAACACGGTCAAATACAATATCAATGGTCTCCTCGGAGTTGCCGGTACTAGCACTGGAGGACTAGACAAATATTGCTTTATCTTATTAAAGGCCACCTGACATTCCTCATTCCAATTTCCCGGGTTATGTTTTCGAAAAAGCCGAAAGATTGGGTCGCATTGGTTGGTAAGTTGAGCGATAAATCGGGCGATGTAGTTTAATCTCCCTAAAAATCCTCTAACTTCCTTTTGCATGCGCGGATGTGGTAATTCTTGGATGGCTTTTATTTTATCTGGATCAACTTCGATACCTCTTTCACTGTCAATGAAGCCTAGCAACTTTCCCGAGGTAGCCCCAAACGTACATTTGGCCGGATTGAGCGTACTTCGATACCTCTTTCACTACATGCTCTTCCTCCCCTCGGGATTTAGCAATCATATCGTCGATATAGACCTCTATTTCTTTATGCATCATATCATGGAATAACGTCACCATAGCCCTCTGATATGTTGCCCCTGCATTCTTTAACCCAAAAGGCATCACCTTGTAGCAGAATGTTCCCCACATCGTTATGAAGGTAGTTTTCTCCATATCTTCCGGGGCCACTTTGATCTGATTGTACCCCGAGAATCCATCCATGAAGGAAAACAATGAATGTTTTGCCGTGTTATCCACCAACGTATCAATGTGTGGTAAGGGAAAATTATCTTTAGGACTTGCTCGATTCAGGTCACGATAATCCACGCACATTCGTACTTTGCCGTCTTTCTTTGGTACCGAGACTATGTTAGCCACCCATTCTGGATATTTGGAGGCTTGTAGGAAGCCAGCATCAAATTGCTTCTTGACTTTCTCTTTTATTTTCAACAGCATTTCAGGTCTCATCCGTCTTAATTTTTGCTGGATAGGCTTGTATTCTGGCTTTAATGGGAGCTTGTGGACCACTAAATCTTCATCTAGCCCTGGCATATCCTGGTATGACCATGCGAAAACATCTTTGTACTCGTGGAGCAAAGCGATCAAATTATGCCTAGTGCTCTCTGAAATAGAAGTCCCAATCTTCACTTCTTGTTTCCTTTCTTCAGTGCCCAAGTTTATTGTTTCCACAGATTCTTCATAAGGCAAAATCTGTTTATCCTCTTGTTCCACCATTCTTAACAATTCAGGAGACGAGACATAGTCTTCAGCATTTTCTTCGGCTTCGAATTCTTCTAAACAAACAGCCTTCTCAAAATCGATTTCAGGACTCGTAACGGGTTTGTTCATGCCATTGATATCCGAGCACCTAAAAGTTGAATGGAAAAGGAAACTATAGAGGGGCATCCAAGTATTGGAACCAACAAACGAAATGTTATGGCATGGTATAAGGCAAATGTACAGATAAACTATGAAATGAGGAGATGATTATGAAATTAGTGATAATGCGAAAGATCGTGATAAAATGCATCTTCATTGATATTCATTTAAATGATAAAGAGTGAATGCAAGCTCTTACAAAAGAGTTCTATTATATCTAAGGACACAATAGAGGGTTAATGTTTGAGCATTACTCTGAAGACTTATAAACTACAAGAAGGTCCTCGGCAGTCCAATTGTTCAACATGAAACCAGGAGGACAATGGCGTATCGTTGAAACATCTTTAATAGCGTCACTTCCTTTGTCAATGACATTTATACTGACATTCTGAAGACCCCTTTCAATTAAAAACAGCGTGCTTTGTATATTATCCTGTCCGGGGTATATCATTCCCGCAGATGTAAATGTTTTTGACAAATGAGGGTATGTTATGGGCTCCCATTCTACTTCTCGGCCCAAAGTTCTTGCAATCCTTCTTTCCTGATCCTTCTTCCACTGTCTTCTTCTTTAACGCATGTCAGGCTGGAACCTCAAATCGTATCGGGCCTTGTGGTGTGCTGGCTTTAAAGCCCTGACTATTCCTTGCAAATATCTACCTAAACCTCTTCTTGCTCGAGCTCCCCTTCCTACGGTCAATTTGACCCCCATTCTAGTATTTCTCGACAATTTTGGCACCGGAATTTTGTTTCCCTCAACAACAAAAGTGGCATTGACAAATTCAAGGGATCGAAAGGAACATTCCAGTGTGTCTTTGTTCACTTCCAAGTATGGTGCATCGACAGAGACAGATGCGACAATATCTTCTTCGCCCTCGACTGTGACCAAACAGCCGTCCATGATAAATTTCACCTTTTGATGGAGGGATGATGGGATTGCTCCAGCAGAATGGATCCAGGGTCTTCCCAAAAGGAAATTATAAGAGGGCGTAATGTCCATGACTTGGAACTCAACATCATAAATATAAGGGCCCGCTTCCAGAGGGATCTCAATCTTTCCCATAACTTCTCGCTTTGTCCCGTCAAATGCCCTTACCGTGGAATGGCAGGGTCTTAAGTAGGACAAATCCATCGGTATTCTGGAAAGCATGGCCAATGGCATAACATTTAACGCTGACCCATTATCGATGAGCACGTTTGGTATTATGTAGTCCTTGCAGCGAGTCGTGATATGCAGCGCTTTCACCGAGCCTCTACCATTTGTCGGTATCTCATCATCACTAAAAGAGATGAAATTGTCTGCATTCAGATTGTTAACCCACATATCAAGCTTCTCAACGGATATGTTGTTAGCTACGTAAGCTTGATTTAACACCTTCAGCAAAGCGTTCCGGTGTGGCTCTGAATTTAAGAGTAGAGATAAAACTGAGATTCGTGCTGGCTGCTTGCTTAATTGTTCCACCACACTATACTCACTGTGCTTGATAAATTTCAAGAATTCCTGAGCTTCTTCCTCGTTCACAGGCTTTTTAGTTTCTTGCACGGGTGGAATTTCTTGCTCGACTTCGTGCATCACTGCTTTCCCTTTTTGCTTCGAGTCATTACTTTTCTTTACCGGTTCAATTATTTTAGAATAGCACCGTCCACTTCGGGTAAAATGACCTACCTCTCCCACATCTTCAGTTATGGCTTTGGAATTTCCAACTTCCGGTGTGACAATATTAACATCGTATCTCCACGGTACTGTTTTATTGTTTTTATAAGGGAAAGGAGATGGTACTTCGATTATCATTTTTGGCTTCACCGGCTCTTTCTTTGCGTCATAATAAATTATTAACGGTCGGTCGGCGCTATATGGGAAACCTGATGATTGATTGTCAGAAGCGCATATTTCTCCTCTATCGGCCTCCTCGCTTTTATAAAAGATCCCAATCTCCTTGTTATCCATCATACTTTGCAGTAATCCTCTGAACTCATCGCAGGACTGTATGTCGTGCCCTTCAACGCCATGGAACTCACAAAAACTATGACCTTTTGCATCTTTTCCTTCGAATACTCCGTCAAGACGATAGAACAACTCTTTTTCAACTAGTACCTCCCAGATTTTCTGTAGAGGTGTTCTTATTTCAGAAACCCATCTTCTACTTTGTCGTTTGTTTTCCTCTCCTACTGCGCTCACATTCCCTTCGGTGTGGTTTGGGAATGGATTCCCGGTTGTACCGCCAGTACCATCAAATCGCAAAATGCCCTCATCAATGAGTCATTGAACTCTCCTTTTGAAGGCAAGACAGTTCTCCGTAGAATGCCCCTGATTCCCAGCATGGTATGCACAACTAGCGTTTGGATCGTACCATTTTGGGTATGGAGGTTTAAGGGGTGCCATGTAATGGGGGGATATTAATTGCTTCTCCAGAAGTTTTGGGTACAGTTCCCCGTACGACACAGGAATAGGGGTGAATTGCTGTCTCTCGGGATTGGGCCTTGCTGGTCTTGGTTCATTTTTGGGCTGGCTTTGAGCGGGTACCGTGTTTTGTGGGAATGTGGTGACGGGTCTTTGGTTATTCGTGGAGTATACAGGGTAGGAAGAGTAAAGAGGCGGTGTTTGGTAGTAAGGGGTTTGATGAGGATAATAGAAATTCGGAGGTGGGTAATTTCAAGGTCGGGGATGGTTAGGATACGAATTGAGAATGTAACAACTCCCAGTTCCCACCATGTGGGCTTCTGGCTCTTTCTTCCTTACGGGTGCTGCTTTTCTTAAGCTTTCTGATCCTTCCATTCTACCGCTCTTGACGGCATTCTCTATGAGTTCACCGGATATTACAATATCCGCGAAATCCTTCGTGGCACTTCCCACTAATTTGTCATAAAACGGTGCCTTTAAAGTATTGATAAAGAGAACGGTTATCTCCGTTTTTGTTAGTGGGGGTTCCACTTGAGCTGAGACATCTCTCCATCTCGCGCATACTATCTAAAAGTCTCTGATGGCTTTTTCTCCATCATTTGCAAGGTCATACGGTCTGGCACCATATCTGATACATGCTTGTACTGCTCGCAAAATGCTGACACCAAGTCCTTCCAGGATCGAATCTTTTCTCTACTAAGTTGATTGTACCACCGAAGAGCTGACCCTGTTAGACTATCTTGAAAGCAATGTATGAGTAGTTTATCCTCGTTCACATAACCGGTCATTTTTCGACAGAACATAATGAGATGTGCTTTTGGGCACCTTGTCCCATCATACTTCTCAAAATCAGGTGCCTTGAATTTCGGAGGCAAGATTAGATCAGGTACCAAACTGAGTTCTTTGGCACCTAGTGCGGAGAAGACTTCAGTGCCTTCTATTGCTTTGAGTCTTTCCTCTAGACTTCTATATTTTGCATCATGATTATCCAATTTTAACTTGGCTACCTCTGCTGGGTCGTCCAGATCTGGAACTAGTGGATCAGCAGGGCTTGCCCCTGGGTTCGACACGAATATTCCTTGCCCCAGATTAGTGGGTGGAGCAGGTGGCATAGGTCGTTGTTCCAAGACTGTGGGTTCCCCTTGAGTATACCCTCTTTGTGTTGTATATGCGGGTGGTGGAGTGAATCCCGGGGGATAGAGTGGATCCTGATCGTGGTGAATTATTGACTGAGGTTCTATAACATCGGGGTTCTGCACGGGTCCTTTTCCTTTGACCAAAGTTGTCATCATCTCCATCATTTTGGCCATCTGATCTCTTTGCTCGAGTGATTCCTCTCGAGATCTCACCATTAGGTCTCTTGTTTCTTGTTGCGATTTGGCCAGTTGCTCTTGTAATTCCTTTTGAGCCCCTTTCCATCCTTTCAATTCTCTCATTGAATTCAGCCTCCATTACTATAGCTTGTCGGCGCGTTTTATACGGATGACGTGGTTCCAGTCTTGTGGTATTACAACTGCGAATTATATATTTTATCTTCAGCGACCGAGTATGGGATATGCAATGTATGAATGAATGCATGAATGAATGCATGAATGTCAAATGAATGTCAGTCATGAATGAATATGCAAAAAATTTGGTGTTAATTTCAAGATAGCCCCTATTTAGGCATTTCCTTAATCAAATGAGTATTACACAACGTTTCGGTCACTCGTATAATTGACTCCTCCATTAGAAACCCATTTTTGGCAACCAATCTCTAATCAACACCTTCTTAACAAGATGCCTTCGATGCATGATGAAAAATAAAAATACAGACAAACGACCTTGGTTAGCGCAACACATATAAACAGAGAAAAACTGTGGAAAATCTAACAAATTAAGCTACTTGGTCCAGTGGACTCGATTCCCTTGCTTAGAAAGCACAAATGTAAAGAAATAGAAGGTAAGATGTGCTTTTCCCATGTACTTATTTCGGTGACTACTAAACGAGCGGAGGTTCGGCATGGCTCTAGTTGGGTGGCTCGTATGGTTCACTATATGCGGTTTTGGTTCTAGACAGGTACTCGAATTGCTCGTACTATCATCTGCTAAGATTAGCACGAAGCCTCGGTCATAACCCATCACAGGCTCATGAGTTCAATTCGAGAGATTACATTTACTTATGCCTATGCGGAGGGACAAGTTAACTCACGAAAGCATAAGTCATATGTAACCCGAAAGTATTCACTAGCCTGTGCGGAGGGACGAGTTAACTCACGAAGGCATAGCGTTTACTTTCACTTAAACGGACAGAGCCCGGGTAGAGAGCTTATGTTATGCAAAATGCAAGTGCACGGTGTGTGGGAGAAACTTGCAATCCTTCCATTTATTTTAAAACTACAAAACTAAAACGAAAGATAAAACAAATTAGGAGATACGTATGTATGATTTTTTCGAAAACAAAACTTAAGGATCATGATTAAATATTAATTTGAACACGGAAATTTGAAAATTTTGACAACACGCGTTTAATTCAACTCGACTCTAAAAAATGGAGGTCCCCAGCAGAGTCGCCAGCTGTAGCGACGTAAAAAGAATTAGTTTCGCTTGGTCGCTAATTGTGGCGATTTATTAAACATTTGAAAACCAACTTTCGATTTTATTAACAAAGGGAGTCGCCACCGATCCTTTTTATAGGTGTGATCGGACACCTAATAAAATTATTTTAAAACAAAAAGAAGGCCAAATTTAGGTCTACGTGAAAGTCCAGAGAAAAATTGGGGTTCGGGAGTCAGTTACGCGCGAGGAAGGTATTAGCACCCTCGCGACACCCAAAATTGGTATCTCATAAACATGTGTTGACTTGATTTTCAAAAATACGAGTTCAATATAATATTTAATCGTGATCCGATTGAAAAATGAGAGTTTTTAGTTTTCGATTTTTTTAGAAAGGGTGTCCCGTTTTTTAACACAAGCCGACGAATTTCACCCAACATAGCGATGAAATCGATGGCTTAATATTAAATCGGTACATTGCCTTATTTTTTAAATTAATTAAAACATGAGAAAAAATATTCCTAAAGTGAGAAATTAAAAATAGATAAAGGACGCAAAAAAATGATATCATTAATGAAAAATATTAACATGGAATACTAGAATATTAGAATAACAATAATAATGATATTTACAAAATAAAAACAAATCATGTACTAATAATAAAATAGGAAAAATGATATATTTGGTAATAATAATATAAAATAATAATATGTATATATAAAGAAAGAAAAAAACAACACAAAAAAAGAAAAAAACAACACAAAAAAAAGGAAAAAAAGATTCGAAAGAAGAGGAAAAAAGAAAAAGATGCAACCTTTTTATTGATGTTTCTTTTGTGTTCAAAATTTGAAGGGATTTTTGTGTTTTTTTTTTCAATCTTTGTAAAATCCCCCCTTCCTCTCTTACATGATTTTTGAATGGCTTTTTATAGCCATCTTTTATATGATTTTCTATTATTTCTTTTTCTATTTTGTAGGTGGTGGTGGTAGACAATGGATATCAAAAATGGGAGGAAAAATGGGGCAAGTGGGAAAGTGGCTAGGTGGCTAGGTGGCTAGGGTTTCTTAGTTTTTTTGGGGGGTTAGGTTTTTCTTTTTTCTTTTTTCTCTTTTTTTTAGGGTTAGGTTTTTTTTTGGGTTAGGTTTTTTTTTGGGTTAGGTTTTTTGAGGGGGCTTAATGTGCTTTTGAATTGAGTTTAATATTTGGGTTTTGTAATGGGTTTGGGTAGATGTAAATGGGTCATGAGTTAAGGGTTTTAGTGGGTTTAGAGGTTTGGTTGGGTTTTGATGAAATCGGGCCCGGACAATTTGGGCTTCTACAAACCTTAAAATTAATATTATTAGAAAATAATTACAAATATGTATAATAAAATAAACAATATATATATAATTTTCAGATGTAGGATAAGTTGAACCAACACAAATGTAAAAATAAATTTATTACATTTATCTATGGACATTGTTACGTGCAACGTCACATAAAAAAACCACCAAAAAGGTAAAAGAAAGATGATCATTAAATAAGCACAGTTGGGCGCAGTCAAGATAATTTATGACCCATGTGGACCGCATTATATACCGAAATAAATGTTCAGGAATAGTAATTTAAGAGATAAATTAAACAGAAAAAAGGTTAATTAATGTTTCTTAATGAAAATTTTAGTTAACGTTATAATGTATATTTGATGTATTATTAGTATTTTAGTTGATATATGACGTTATAATATTAGGAATAACGTTGATATGGCCACCAATACCGATGGGTATGGCTAGTAGCCGGCGGAAAAGCTAGTGTTCTATCACTTTTCTCACTAAGCCTGTAATATTGTTCACCTACTGTTGCCCTAATTGAACCCATACAATGCGGTTTTCAACCTCAACATCGATTGATCCAATGCTAACCAAGTCAATGATAATAGTGTTAAAATGGTCGGTTCGATTATTAATCAAATCGAATGAACATTAATTGAATTAATTGAATTTTTTAACCGTTAATTGAATTAAAATATTTTGGTTAATTCAATTGGTTAACCAACATTTATATATTTTTATTTTTATTTTTGTTAAATAAGTATAAAGCATATCAACAAAATTAACTAAATTAACCAAAATTTTAAGTCTTGAAACACTACATAAATAAAAATAGGGGTGTTCAAACAGTCGGTTCAGTTTATATTCAAACTGAATTAACCGAACTTTTTAATCTTTTAACCGTTAATCGAACCAAAATATTTTGATTGATTTGATTGATTAATTGAATTAGCCAAAATTTATATATATTTTTATTTTTTTGGTTAAAACAAGTATAAAACATATCAACAAAATTAACTGAATTAACCGAAATTTTAAGCTACATAAGCCATAAAATTAATAGATAATTAAAACGTAAGTCTTTAATATTCTCCATTTGTATCCATTTTCTCTCCAAAGGATCTCTATTTGCATTATACCTATAAATATGTGCAAAAAATGAGCATATAAAAGAAATATATATATTTTAAAAAAATCAAATAATATAAACAAAGGAATAGATTGTACGTTAACAACAATAAGATAGTAAGGATACTCTTCAACTCACGAAAGCTCATGAAAAGTTCTAATGCACTCCAAGAAAAATTGTTTTATCTTGACCCTTTCATTTAAATACAATTGATAAACATCTCTAGTCATAGTAGTTTGTGAAGGAATATGAAACCTAGGATATGCCATGAACATGAATTTCCTAAAACATTCACTTTCAACAAACTTGAAAGGTAATTCATCATTCATAATCATTTGTCCTAACTCTTTCCTACTTGCTTCTTGATCAAATTTTCAAGTTGAAAGATGCCCTCCCTTCCCCCCCTTCAACTCCCTTGCTAGGTAAAACTAGTTGTCCTTGGTTAGTGTCAATAATATTACTAGGATTTTTCTTACATGAACTGATATGATATTTCAATGATCTCTTATCATTTTTTCCATCACAATAAAATTCCTTTTCACAATAATTACATTTAGCCTTACTTGCACCATCACTATTAATAATCTTAGTGAAGTGAGACCAAACTTCTAACCTTTAAGGAATGATTTTTCTTTTCCCAACAGTCTCACTTGTTTGACTTGAAGCTTCACCTATCGAATTTCCAAAATCTGTAAAAGTAGGAGGTGTAACCACTGCAGCAAAATTAACTTTTAGCGGCGTTTTTTAAGGTCTTTAAGCGCCGCTAAAACTATTTGCGGCGTTTTTACAAGCGCCGTAAAAAACGCCGTTATATACGGCGCCACTAAAGTTTGTGGCGTTTATTTAAAAAAACGACCTTTAGCGGCGCTTTTCCCACAAACGCCGCTAGAGGTCAAGACCTTTAGCGGCGCTTTCCCCACAAACGCCGCTAAAGGTAATGAAATTTAAAAAAAAAACGCCTTCAAGATGCTGACATGCTTCACATGATGCCCACATTAATGATGCAAGTAAAACATAAGGCATAGGCAGAGAGAGAGAGTTACAGAATAATAAAATCACTATATGTTAACTGATTTTAGTCATAAAAGAGACTAATAGAACAAAAGAGTCTTGTTATCACAAGCAAAGATCAACAAAAATCCTGAAGAGAAAAGTTCATAAAAGATATAACTATGATTGCCTTAAAGCAGCTCCCTAGCTTTGCTACAGACTACACTTTTTCATTTCAGCACATATAAAGATATATAGAAATCACCAACCAATACTAACATTACATAGAGACTACAATGAAATTCAAACAGGGATAAATCTTGAGCAGAAGAATTAAAAAGCTCAAATAAAATTTGTATACCAAAAGAGACAGTGATACATTGAATGGCTCTACTATATGTTCAGACTTATCACCAACACTGTGTGAATTGAACCAGGATTCAGAACCCCCAGTATTGCTCAAGCTCAAATCCTTGGCAGCATCCTTGCAGATGCTACAATAAATTTCCAAACCTTCAACCTCCACAACTTTGCTCACCTGACCCATTCTCAGCCTACATTATAAGGTAAGAAAAAATTTATTTGAAATTAGAGCTAATTACATATCAAATTAAGAATCAACATTTGGACTTATTTTTTGCAAAACTTATGAAAAAGCGAAAGAAAACAAAATGCAAATTAAATTTGTCATTGGTTAGTGGTACTTCACAAAATTAATGCAGAACAAGGTAAATTTCACATATAAGCCAAGCCACAACTATTATTGCCATTAAGTTGAGGAAATTCAAATAACTGACTCCTTCGTGTCCCTATGACAAAGTGGAAGAGAGTATGTGTCTGTGAAAATTACAATGAAAATCAAGAACATTACAGTAGACATAAGAAATTACCCAACCGAATTTTGCTTTAACATTGTCAAGCCAGAGAATCTTAAACCAAATAAAACCTGCTCCTACAAAAACATTTAAGTAAATAAATGTTTTAAAATTTTAAATCAAATAAGTTGCATAATAACATAACAAAGAGAAATGTTAATATAAAACCTAAAAACAATTTAATGCCAATTTTTAAGGAAATTACATATGGTTCTAAAATTCAAAACAAGTACTCCTAAAAGCATCCAAACGTTAAATCAAATAAGTTGCATAATAACATAACAAAGAGAAATGTTATTATAAAACCTAAAAACAATTTAATGCCAATTTTTAAAGAGATTACATATGATTCTAAAATTCAAAACAGGGACTCCACAAAGCATCCATACATTATTAAGCCTCTGCTCAGCTTATGCATATAAACATAAACAACCCAAGCTTTAAGCTTAATTTATCAAAGATCTCTAAATTCCACCTCCCTCACTTCATTAGTAATTACCCTTCATAAACAACAATTTCCTTTATTCTGAACGTTCTTATCTGTTCCAAACCAATTTATCCTCAATTTTTGAGTTGATGAAATCTTCTCAAGAAAATTTAGAAATGGAGTTTAGCTTTGAAGATTTTTAGACTGGACAATTTAAAGGGATTAGTTTGCTATGATATGAGGTTTACCCATCAAAGTTCCTACCAATCATTTTAGAAGTAACTTTAGAGACTTTCTCTCTGCATTGAGCGCACCCCCTGTTTGCACTCATCACTATAACCTGAAACTGGAGTTTAAGCAATGTGATTTCTAAATTAGTGAATTAAACTCTAAAACAGCAATACTTGCATGTGTGCAATTCACACTGCTGCTGAGATTGCAGAAGCTTGAAGTTACACTTTTTTTTTCATGTTCATGATGAAACTGTTAGAGGGTCTTTGATAAAAAAAAATTCAATATAGAAACATCATATAACCGTGAAGGAAGAACCAAAAGAAGTTAAAGAAATCTGCAGATACTACCACTCAAGAAAACCAAAAAGTTATATAACACCAAAGGTGTTCCTAAAACTAGAGAAACAAGCCAATGATGCAGAACCAAGAAGCTAAACCTTGGACAATGATGATCAATGGAAACAAACTTTGATGAAAAGAAAAGAACCCAGAAAACATACCGAAGGGAGAGCCAGATCCTCGAAATGCAAGAGAGTTTTTGTATTCGATGCCATATGCAATAATTAAATCAAGTCTCTGTTCTGCTTCTTCAAACATATGATGAACTCTCTCTCTTTCTCTCAACCTGGTTTTTTGCAAAATTTATGAAACCTATTAAGCTTCAAACAATCAACTCCTTCACAAGAAGAAACTGTTGTATCTAACATTATAAAAAGAAAAAAAAAGTGAAGTTGCTATTAAGAAAATGAGGGATTATATTAGAAAAAAATGGAATTAGGGATTATATTTATATTAAACCATTTAAAACGAACCTCCTCTTGTAGAGCCTTAAGCTTTTCATCAGCAAGTAATGAATCATCCTGCAATTAACATAATATAGAAATTAAAATTCATAGCCGAATAAATCCTAATTTAGTACACTGTACTCTTCAATCTACGCTTCTTTAGGGAAAGACATTCAATAACTGAAAATAATTGAAAACATAATAATAAAAAAGCAAAGCTTCTTTAGGGAAATTTGGGGGCAAATTTTGAGAGTAAAAGGAGATGAGAAAGAAGATGAGAAGCGGGTAACCAAAATTTTTTTTTAGTTGTGAGCGGGATTTTGAAAACGGGATAAAAAATAATAGTGTTTTATGGCGTTTTTAATAAAAACGCCACTATAGTCCAATTTTTTTGTGGCGTTTCACTCAAAAACGCCATTACTGCTCAATTTTGATTTTTTTTCATTTTTAACATATTTTTTCTATTTTTCTTATAAATTTTTTGTGCTGACATTATCATTTTTTAGAATTTTTTAATTTTTGAATATTGAATTTTTTAACTGAAATATGAACTAAAATATTAAATATTAAATTTTTAAGTTTTTTATTTTTTATTTTTTAATTTTAAAATTTTTTGAAGATTTTTTTAATTTTTAAATTATCATATAAAATACAAAAGGAAACTTTAACAGAAATAAAATGAAATCGATGAATTAAAAAAATACAAAATGACACAGTAATACAAGTGTTATTCTTTTAAGTATGGTCCGCTTTAGTTGTTTAGATTTTTATATAAATGGCATTTAATTATATGTATACACCTAAATTTTAATAGAGATACATCTTAGAGTTATATATGAATTTCGGTTTAATGTGTAATTGTAGACGTGAAATTCTAATTGTGGTTTAAATGTATAGTTAAAACTTTAATTTTGATTTAATCATACAAATTTTAAAAAATAAATACATCAATATATTTTTCTAGTGGATAAATATAAATATTTATGTATGCAATATATAAATATAAAATGATGTTATATCAATAATTGAGTTAATAATTTACAAGAACTGGATCAAATTAAAGTTCATGTATACAATTGCACACTAAACCATTGTTAGAAAAAGAAACATTTATCGGGGATTTTGGATTTTGAATTGGGGAAAAAGGGGTGATTATTTTAAAGATTCGGATTAGGGAAAATGGGGAAATTATCTCTTACATAACCATAAATCATAATCCCTAAACCCATAATCCATAAACCTTAAAATAATAACTCATACACTTTAAACCCTAAACCTTAAACCCTAAACTATAATGATAATTAATTCAATATTTTAAAATTAATACTATATCTTTTATAATTATATAAGAAAATATTTATCATATAATTAAAAAACACTAACTAATCTAAACCCTAAACTTCTAATCCCTAAACCTTAAACCTTAAAACATAAGCCCTGAACCATGAACCCCTCACCCTTAACCCCTAACCCCTAACACCTAAATCTTAAACCCCAACCCTTAAACCACCTTTAAACCATAACCAAATACATTTAAAACAAATACATTTAATATGGGCCTAAAAATTTGTCCAAGCCCAGCCCGAAATGAAATTGTTAAGCCTGAGCACGGCCCGGCCTATATTAATTTTTTTAACTTATTTAATTAAAAAAAATTTTAAAATATAATAAATCATCAAATACATTTAAAACAAATATTAAAACAAGAAACAAATAAAAAATGATATTAAAATAATTATTAAAACAATAGACAAATTGAAAATATAATAAAAAGTGATTATATTAAAATTAAAAATAAAATATCAATATGATTAAAAATAAAAAAAAATATACATTTAGTATATAATTCGGGCCGGGCCCGGGCCAAAAAAGTTTTACCCGAGCCCGGCCCATTTTCTAAACGGGCCTCATTTTTTTGCCCAAACTCATATTTTGGGCCTATATTTTTACCCAAAAATATATATTTAGTATATAATCCCTTTGAGGGATTATATGACTTTTAGCGGCGTTTTATCGAAAGCGCCGCTACTGCTCTGGTTTTTAGCGGCGTTTTACTAAAAGCGCCGCTAATGCTCTGGTTTTTAGCTGCGTTTTACCAAAAGCACCGCTAATGCTATGGTTTTTAGCGGTGTTTTTGGTAAAACGCTGCTAATGCTCTAGCTTTTAGCGGCGTTTTACCAAAAGCGCCGCTAATGCTCTGTTTTCTATTGCTCTGTTTTTAGCGGCATTTTTGGTAAAACGCCGCTATTGCTCCGTTTTTTATAATTTTGTGGCGTTTTTTGATAAAACGCCGCTAAAAACGCCGCTAAAGCCCTATTTTCCTGTAGTGAACACTATCCTCAATAAATGTTGGTTCGATGAAAATTTTGCAAGAATAAAAATTATGATACAGTTGTGATAATTGTTAATAAATAATGGGATGACCAAGCTAGAACATAACTATATGTGAATGAAGCATGTCACATATAAAAAATACAATGAGACGTAAAATTTCGTAAATATGTTTTTAGAAACCATCTGACAAATCATTCACTTTTGTCAATAGTGCAACCAAAAAGACTGATAATGCTTGAGCAACAAGGTGGAATAAGAAGTATACTAAAATGTAAATGAGATGCTAGACTTAAGATTCTTAGGCTAGACTTGGGTTTTTTCTTTTCTTCTATTTTGAGAGGGTATAGAATAGACTTCAACCTTCATGTTGTTAATTTGTTAGGAAACATTAATATTTAAAGGTCTTTTGCTTAAAAAACCAGGGTACATAAACAACTTTGATCAAAAGGCACATTTAACTACTGAGTTTAAATTCAAAAAGGTTGTCAAAAAATTTAACTTTTCTTAACCACTATATATTATTATATTTAAACAAATTTATTTTGGTTTCTAAAATATAGTAACGCTTGGATTAAAGATAAACACCAAATATGGTAGGAAGTGGATTTAAAGCTTAAGCTTGAGCATGCATTTGACCAAGTGTTACATACCTTAACATCATATTGATTTGCCGCCATATATGCATTAAGTATTAAACCTATTTACTATTTTATAATAAAAAAATAAAGATCACTTATGTGCCTTAATTAGTTTAGTGTAGTTTTTAAGAATTGGCCAAAAGTTTAACCACTCAAAATAGATGTTAGAAGCAAAGGAGGATCACCAGATTTTTTCAACATGTTTGGTTCCAATTTAGAATCTTGTTAAGAAAAAGTGAAATAAATTAAAAAAATCCACTTTTCTTTTGTTATATAGCCCTGAAAAATTAAATGAGTTATCTATAAATTTAAAAGACATGTCCTCAAGTCAAAGCTCTTTTTCTTATTATGGAGAAAAGTCAGAGACATTAACAATTTCTTAAACATCACAACCTACAAATAATTTAAAAGACATGAGTGGAGTCTATATGTGTTGATGTCTTTTACCTGGGTTCATCGACAATTTTAAAAACATCTTATTGATTCATGGACAAATAGGATTACACAATACAAAACTGAAACATGAAGACAATACAACGGAAATAACATAATCAATAGAGAAAAGTAAAGGGAATTTGGTGACTTGGTGATGGTGAACGCCGGACGGTGGTGAGTGTTTCGAGTTGTCCAGTTAGGGTGTCACTCGAAGGTGATAATGACCAAATGATGGTGAGTGAAGGTGAACTCGAAGGTGATGGTTAGGACGTCACTACGTTGGGTTACGGTGGTGATTGGTGGTTGTCAGCAGTAGGGATTTTGGGAGATTTCAGAGGATTTTTAATTTAGGGATATGAGATTATTGATTAGGGATTTAAAGTTAGTGGGTTAAAGATTTTAAAGGATTTTAAATTTAGGGTTACTGATGGGTGGTGGTTGTCGTGTTTTTTTAGGAATTAGGATGTTTAAGTTTTTTTATTGAATTATTTTTAGTTTTTAGGATTGGATTAGGTTTATAAATTATATCGGATTAGGTTTATACTGGGTAGGACTTAGGAGTGCTGGGGTAGGCCAATGGTTGGGGCTTGGGTGGGCAGTGGGCTAAGCCTAAAACATTAATATATAATATCAAGTTCAGTTAATTCAGTTAATTACTTGATTTTGAACTGAATTAATCGATAACAAAACTTTCAAAAAATTATTAACTGACCTCTGATCGAATTAGATTGGTTAATTCGGTTTAAACTGAAATTTGAACACCCCTAGTCAATGAGAACAAATGAAACTTTAGAAACATTAAAAAAAACACCCTCAAAATCATGGCCGCCACTTTTGGTTCTTATTTGCAACCCATGTGTAATAGCCCCATTTCGCCCGGGCCCATAACAAAAACCAAAAAAACAAAATAAATAAATAAATAAAACCAAATATTAATAATCCAAGTCCCTTTTGTTACAACAAAGCCCAAACCAAAATAAACCCAGCATTCGACCCAAACACTAAACTCAAATTAACCCAATTAACCCAAATAGCCCAACACCCAATGGCCCAAAACTAAACCAAATTTTCGGCAGAAACCCTAAGGTTCCCTTGCGCCGAACAGGTTTCCAGCAGCTTCCAGCACCGCTGCTGCCTCCGGCCAGTCCCACGTGTGCCTTCAGCCAGCTGGCTCCTTACCTGCAACAAATGGAAATCACAACAGCAAATGACAGATAATATAACAGAATAACAGCAAACAAATGAAGGGGGAAAATGGGAAATTTATAAATTTTATATTTGATTTTGGCTATATAAAGCCAATTATATATTGTAAATAGGGGGAAATCTGCTTTTTTTTAGATAAATATTTTACGCATACTAAATACAATCAAAGATTAGAAGGTGATTTTTGATCTATTTTCGGCATTTCGATTTTTTTTTCTTTGTTCCCACCTACATTTTTCGGCATAAAAAAAAAGAGAAAGAAGAGAGGATTACCTTCGTGGGTGTACCGTCGGGATCCTTGTCTCCTCCGTCAAAATCGGAGTTTTAGACGAGGATTTTCAAGTGAAAATATACTTTGAATCTTGGCTTTAATGGAGATAAAGAGGATCTTCTCATCATTCACCGATTTTAATGGTGAAAATGGTGGTTAAATGGTGGATGAGGAAAGAGTTTTTTTGTTCGGCTGAATGGGGAAGGAACGAGGCTTTAGTTTTTCTTTTTCTTTGATTCTTTTTCAAATGGCTGAGTGTTAGTCTAGGTTTTTTTAGTTTTGAGTTATGAGATTTGGTCTTTGAGGGATAATTCCGCAATTCGTCCCTCCCTTTCGCGCTATTATTCAAATCGAGTCCCGTTCGACTTCTTTTGCATTTTTTAATTTTTCGATCCCTGTACATTCGCGCGCATTGCGCTTTAGTTTTTTTTATTTCAATAGTTTAATTTATTAATTATCCCTTTCATTTTAACTCTATTTTAATTGAGTTTCTTTATTTTTGTATAATTCATTATTATTTTTAAAAATCTACTTAGCATTCATTTTAATTCTTATTTATTTGTTTTTTTAGCTACTTTGATAATTTTATTTTGTTTTTTTAAAATCACTATTGTAAATTTTTTATATCATGTCACTTTAACATTTTGTATAATATTTTTCTTAATGTTTTTGTATATTATTATATATATATGATTCATGATAGAATGCCATGTGTATTATTAATTTTATATTATTTTATACATGTGATTTCTTTTAAACCTATCCCTATATTTTGTTATATATGTTTTTTTGATTATTTGAAGGAAAATCTACATATTTTATGTATCATTTAAACAATTATTATTCACATACTTGGTGCATATATTTGATCATATTATTTTAAATATATAATTTTTTTTAAAAAAAATTTATTTGTCTATATAATTATGTTGTTAAAATATATTACGTATATAGCTTAAGATAAAGTTAATTTAATCTTGTAATTTATATTTTAATTCCATGATATTTTATATAATTTCTACTTGTATTTCCTTTCAAATTTATTATGTACATAACTTATTCTTTAAAAATACATATATTATTATTTCTTTATTATTTAAGATTCTTTCATGTCTATGTAGTTTCATTGTATATTGATGTGTTCTTCTTTCATGTATATTGTTTATTCTCTGTTATTATATTATATTTTCATTATATATTGTTTTATTGATTTTTATTATTTTATGTACATTAATGCCTTTAAATATATAGGTTTCGTTTTTAAAATATTCTTGCATGTTATTAGCTCCAAATGTCTTCTTTCACAATCTTTATTTTCATATTCATTTACATATTCTTAGTTTTATTTTATATATGTGCATCATTTCAAACCCAATCATGTGTTGATTCATTTTGTAAGTTTTCATATATTTAATAGTTTTCAAATTGTTTCCAAATTGTTTTGTGTTCTATGTGTCGCTTTAGTTTTCATATTATTTCATGTATTATTGTTTTATATTGATTATTAGCCTTTTGCACTATTATTTAAATTATGTTAATTTGTTCTTTTTTACTTGTATAATATTTCGTATAGTAATCCATGTTTGTAACTTTGATTTTTTTCTATATTGTTGCATCGTGATTCAAATTTCAATATTTTGGTTGATATTAGTTGTCTCGTTGTTATTTCAAGAAAAATAAAAGCATTTTGAGCTAATTTCTAATTTTCCTTATCATTTAAAGATTCCAAAATAAGGCAATATTCAATATTTGGGGAATTCGGGAAATCGTGCCCTATCGTGCTGGGTATGATTTTTCGTCGAATTAAATATTTGGATATCCTTTTATAATTTTGGCATATGAGCTTTTTGAAGGTCAAAAGTCAATCGTATTTTTAAGGTATAAAGGATCGTGTTCAATCGTGATGGATATGATACGGTATAACTTTGAAATGAGAGAATTTTGATAACTAATTCAAACTACTCAAATGTTTTAAAAGGTATTAAACTTCAAAAAATCTTTTCAAAAATTTTAGATATGAGGACAATGTTTAATCAATCTGGTACCAATTTTTGGGCATAGTGAGGGTGCTAATCCTTCATCACACATAACCGGCTCTCGAACCCATTTTTAAATCCAAAATTGTTTTAAAATGTTTTATTAGGTGATCCAATCACACCTAAACAAAAGATTGGTGGTGACTCCACACTCGGTTTTTAAAGTCGATCCCCGTTTTTCCTAACTCGAAAAAATGGTTTCGACACCATGCTTTTTCAAACAGTAAATATAGGTTGGATATATAGGATGCATGCAAGGGAATAACAATGAATTAAGGTTTGGGGTAGCCTTAGTGGAGAACCTAAGATTTTGAATAGATGATTCTAAAATAGATTAATAAGATTGAGTGTTGTGAGAGAAATGAGTTTAGAAATGGAAGATGAATAGTTTGAACGAAGTGAAAGACGATGAATAAATTGTTCATGTGATTGAGATTCAGCTGTTCTCACCCATAGCCAAATCTTTTAAGGGAGTATAGTATTTGGAAATGAAATTGCAGAAGATAAAAGGAAACCATGGGTTTTTCTTTTTGCGTGAAAATTGGAGTTTTTTTTTTATTTGATAGTGATTTTTTCGGAAGTAAATAATTTTTACTAAATTTTTTTATAATTTTTTTTATTAAAATTTTATTTTATTTTATTACCATTTTAATAATATAAAAGCAGCCTCAATAATGATATGTTTGAATTATGCCATTAGGTTTTTAATGATATTACATGTTGGGCCAAAATAGGTGACAAAATAAAATTTTAAGGTTACTTATGACAAAACATTAAGGACTAATTTGGAAATTTGGGTATAATTTAGGGGCCTTTTACTATTAAAGCCATATAAAAATTATACTTAAATTTTGGTCCAATGTACAATTTGGTACCTAAACTTTGACTTGATGCAATTATATACATTAAATTTTGATTGTAGTTTAAATGTATACACTTAGATTTAATGTATTTTTTTTACTTCAACTCTGATTTCAACTCAGGCTCATACTTTTCTCTTCAATCCAACTTGTACTGCTACATAAAGATATTGAGAGTGCTTCTATCAAAATAAGCATGCATGCCCTTGCTTATTTGAGTTGAGTTCATTTCAGCCTAAAAAAAGTGTCTGAGATAAATGAGAATCCAATTTCCCCTTTCATTATACAATTTCAGAAGCCATTCATCCTCATTCAAGCCATGATTATTAATAAACTAAGCCCAACTATGCTTGAATTCAACTATAGTTAAGTTTTCTTGGACAATGACCTTGAATTCTTTCTTTATTGTATTATAATTAGGAACACCCCTCAATTTTATAGTAAGCTTAGTGTAGATGTATCTATGTAGAATTTATAGGTTACATTAGGGATCTCCTTATTGATTGCTAACCTTATGCTTTTGCTTTGGTGTCTCAAAATGCAATGAGGGTGAATGTCCCCCATAGTAGATAACCATGTTGTAAACAACCACCTAAGCGTCTAATATCTGTAACACCACTCACCTGATCCAAATCACCAAGTCCAAGCTATACGATGCCACATTCATTGCCGCAACAATTACAATAATTTAACATTCAATCCAAAACAATATACAAGCAATCAAAAGCATTACAAACAATAGATATGTTATACAACATTTCCTGTGTCTCACACGAGTGTACGAATGCTCTAAAGTTAACCCAAGATCGAACAAGGACCAACTTGTAAAAGTTTCAAAATTTAAGTTTGACGTCACAACGTGAGGGGGTTACTCATCGCGGCGTAACATACTGATTTGACCAATGGCCTCCTCATCATGGTGATGAGGTTCTTCATTATGCCATGGTCTGGAGTCTAGAGCTCGTTGCGACGACCATCGCTTAATGTTGCGACGTGACGTACTATTTTGGTAAATTTTATATCATTTGGTACCTATCTCATACTATTTAACCAAATTTATCAATAAAAACATGCGATACAAATTTTCCAAAACTCAAAACAACACCAAAAGCATGTTAAATAGTTCAATCATCAATGCTCAAGTTTTTAACAAGTCCAACATCACATTACATATCATTCAATCCTAACAATTCAATGTCATTTCACCTAGCAAATATGTCATGAAATTCATTAGACTTTACCTATAAAAAACTAACTTGAAACTTACCATATCAGTCTCATTTAAGCTATTTACAAACTCACATACAATCCAATGACTTATAAGTCATAATGCATAACTATCAACTATCTAATTTAAGTTACAATTCAAGCATACTTCAAATTATAAGTGTTCAAACTAACTTTCAACTCAATCAATTATTAACTAGGCTAGTATTTCAATTATTTTATTCCAATTATGCCATTTCAATACCATACATAACTCAAATATTTAATCAAAATATACTATATCAACTATGCTTCAATAGTTTCCAAATCATGTTTTTCAATATATCAAAATGACTTTCAAACATCATCAAGACTTTATAAATTCAAGCTTGCACCAAAAACACCTATATACATGCTACAAACCCAAGGTTCAAAATGATAAAATATCTACCGATTCAGTGATGGGATAGTGTGAGCTTCGAATGTTGATTCAGCTTGATGCATTCCATAAAATGATCTACAAGGAAAAAGGAAAATAAAAGGGGTAAGCATATTAAATACTTAGTAAGTTCATAGGCATTAAACAAAAACTTACATCATTTTACAATGTAATACAACAAACTATTTAGCTTGACAAGTTTGCATAAACATGGCAACGCAAATCAATAAGGTGAGTTTAATATATAATCACATAAAATGGTAGTTCAAACATATATCAATCCAATTAACTAAAAAAATCAACTTTTTTATATCATATTCCTGATCAATTCAACATGTAACCATTTGAATATCAAATTCATATCATACATAGGTACCCTGATACACCAGTTGCTAATCTGAGCTGAATATATATATACATGTCAGGTTACTCGTTTGGACTAAACCTTTAAATTAACATCAAGTTACTAGTCCATGCTAAACTTGTGTCACAAGTATCTTTGATACACTAATTACTTGTTCGAGCTGAAAATATATATTTGTGTCACGTTACCAGTTCAGGCCAAACATTTAAAACGACATCAAGTGATCGGTCCAGGCCAAACCTGTATCACATGTATCTCCAAGACTACAATAAATATTGGATCTCAGTAATCATTGGTAATCAATCTGTATCAGTGTGCACAAAATCTTTACTAAGTTCACCTGAAATTTTTCAACTCATATTGCCTTTCTTTACAATTTAGTTAATATCTCACATTTTGTACCAATTCGCAAATAATTCAATTTATAACTAAACTTACACATATTTATAATTCAAATACATAATAATTTAAATACAATCATATCATATGAACTTACCTGGTCAAATCAGCAAACAAGTTAAATTTGCAAGGACTAATCGATAATTTTGGCTTTTCCCCGATTATCTTTGATTTGGTTCAATTCTTGATCTATACAATTATTCAATTTAATTTATCAATACTAAACATTTTAATATCATCCTCTAAAATACATGAACCATTCAGATTTCATTTTTTGAATGTCCCTAAAGTTTTTAATTTTATTCAATTTAATTCCTAAAATCGAAATAACAATATCGTTTACTTTTGAGCGTTAGTTTCAAAATTGATCTCAATTACATCTTTCTATGTCTCTATATTATCTATTATTACAGTAATTTCACATCAATTTCACAATTTATACACTTTAGTCCTTATGTTCAAAAACTAACAATTAAACATTACAATCTAGTCCTTTTTCACATCTAAACTTAAAATCAAACAATTTAACACAAACTTCTTCAAGAAACCAACAATGAAAGCTTTCAAAAACTTTAGTAGTTTTACAAATTGGTACATGGGCTAGCTAAATCAAGCTCCCAGAAGCTTAAAAACATAAAAATTACAAGAAACTGACTTAAAATGGCTTACGAATTAAGGATCGAAGCTTGCTATTCAAAAATGGTTTTCTCCCTTTTAGGTTTTGTGTTCATTCGATGAAGGAGAATGTCTCACATCCCTAAAACCAGGTTAGAGGAAATTGAGTTAGTGAAACAATAGTGGTTACGTCTGGCTTTTGAGTTAAGATTGTGAAAAATGTTGTCAAGTGAATTGATCTGATTCAGTGGTTAAGTGCTCTGGATGTGTGTTTTAGGTCTTGTGTTCAAATCTCTCTCTTTGAATTTTTTTTTACTTTTGTCCTAACCTTATATTTAAATCATCTGGCATAAATAATATTTGCGCTCAACTGTGACAAGAATGAGCCTGTTGGTTTAGTGGTAAGGCTTCAGCTTACCCTTTGGTCTTTTGTTTGAATCTATGCATGAGCAAAAGAGAATTATTTTTATGTGTCACTCATGTAGTCCTATTAGTCTGATTGGTTGGACGAAGTTGGTGTGCAACAAATGGGGGTAGGATAACAATTTAAATACAATCATACCATATGAACTTACCTGGTCAAATCAACGAATAAGTTAAATTTGCAAGGATTAATCGATAATTTTGGCTTTTCCCCGATTATCTTTGATTTGGTTCAATTCTTGATCTATACAATTATTCAATTTAATTTATCAATATCAAACATTTTAATATCACCCCCTAAAATACATGAACCATTTTGATTTCATTTTTTGAATTTCCCTAAAGTTTTTAATTTTATTCAATTTAATTTCTAAAATCAAAATAACAATATCTTTCACTTTTGAGCATTAGTTTTGAAACTGATCTCAATTACATCTTTCTATGCCTCTATATTATCTATTATTACAGTAACTTCACATCAATTTTATAATTTTTACACTTTAGTCCTTTTGTTCAAAAACTAACAATTAAACATTACAATCTAGTCATTTTTCACATCTAAACTTAAAATCAAACAATTTAACACAAATTTCTTCAAGAAACCAATAATGAAAGCTTTCAAAAACTTTAATAGTTTTACAAATTGGTACATGGGCTAGCTAAATCAAGCTCCCATGAGCTTAAAAACATAAAAATTAAAAAAAAAAGACTTAAAATGGCTTACCAATTAAGGGTCGAAGCTTGCTATTCAAAAATGGTTTTCTCCCTGTTAGGTTTTGTGTTCATTCGGTGAAGCAGAATGTGTCACATCCCAAAAACCAGGTTAGAAGAAATTGAGTTAGTGAAACCAATAGTGGTTACGTCTGGCTTTTGAGTTAAGATTGTGAAAAATGTTGTCAAGTGAATTGATCTGGTTCAGTGGTTAAGTGCTCTGGATGTGTGTTTTAGGTCTTGTGTTCAAATCTCTCTCTTTGAATTTTTTGTTACTTTTGTCCTAACCTTATATTTAAATCATCTGGCATAAATAATATTTGCGCTCAATTGTGACAAGAATGAGCCTGTTGGTTTAGTGGTAAGGCTTCAGCTTACCCTTTGGTCTTTTGTTTGAATCTATGCATGAGCAAAAGAGAATTATTTTTGTGTGCCACTCAGGTAGTCTTATTAGTGTGATTGGTTGGACGAAGTTAGTGTGCAACAGATGGGGGTAGGATTTGTTTTGATATGATATACGTTCTGGAAATATGATATTCTAATTTGATATATATTTGTGGCATTGTGTCATTCTGATATGATATACGTTCTGGAAATATGATATTCTGATTTGATATATATTTGTGGTATTGTGTCATTCTGATATGATATCCATATATGTGAATATTATAAGTATAAGGGAATTCTGTTGAGCTTCTAGCTCACTCGTTTGTTTAATACATTTCAGGTGAACTACAGACTTAGGACCGACGGTGTGCAGTAGTTCGGATTGTTTACTGGTTAAATATATAAGTTGGTTTAATTAAAATGTTTTAATTATTTTTTTACTGTAAATTTGTTTTGGGTTTTGTTCTTTGGTTTTTGCGTTGTTTGTTGGCTTTTGGTATTTTAACGTTAAATTGTAAAATCATATGATTAACCAAACTAAAAATTTGGTTTTCAAAATTAAAATTGGGGAAAGTTCTGCTGCAAAGATTAAGTAATCATTTAAGTGTTTTTCTGTAAATAATTAAATGGTTGTTAACGAATGTTTGTCTTAGTTTTGGAAATGATATGCCAACATTAGTATTGTTAAAACACATGATTTCGAATTCAAATTCTGGGTTTGATTAAAACAAAAGCTTTTAAATAAGTTGATCTAATTCCTCAATACTCAGTTATAATCTCTAAGTCGAGTTTGGGGTGTTACAAAATGAAATAAGGATGATAACATCCATTTGCTTAACTTTTTTACCTATATTGACTTAATTAATCAACATTTAATTAATTAAATTTATTTAATTAAAAATTAATTATGATTAACAAGGTTAGTGGATTCTTAATACCATCCACTACCATTTGACCATTTAAAAATGGTCTAATTGCTCATTTTGTCCTTTGATCATTTAAAAATCTATAGTGATAATTTTTATAATTTAGTTCTTATACCTTAATTAACTATCAATTTGGCAAAATTACTAGGCTAAAATTTAATGTATTTATATATTAGTCTCATAAATATTAAATATTAATATTTATGAACTCATTTTACGAAAATAATGTTCCAAAACCATCATTTCTAATACCATTAAAAATCAGGTTGTTACAGTATCTTACATGAAATCAAAGCACACCTAAGGAGGATAGACTAACCATGGTGTTTAACTCTCACAAATGGCATCTTATACTTGTTCACAAGATAAGTTATGCTAAATTTAATAACAACATAAAATTCCTCGTAAGTTGCTTTACTTTGTGAACAGATCCAAATAATTTTTTTTTCAATATTCCATCACCATCAGTGTTCACATGATGATAAAAACTCCTATCTTTCATTTGCATTTTGTAAAAAACTTGTGTAATGACTCAGCATCCCTCTCTTCCATAATTAACCTCCTAATAATATAAATAAAATTTCTACAATCCTCAGCTAAACATTGAATTTCATCTGGCTCACTCTATTGAACTTCGATCAATTTAACGTTCTTGGCAATTCTAATGCACCATATGATTTACTTCAAGGGTTCTCTTGAATCAAGCGAAACATGCCTATGTGTAAACGGAGAGAGTTCATGACTATCATTTGTGAGTAGCTTAGTTACACGCCACCACCCATCACCATCTAATACAACATTGACCCTTGCAAGAAAACTACTTTTGTTGTTACTCTTGTTGCCACAAGATTTTCCACCTTTATCACAAGTTAATAGAACATATCGCCACCCTTTTGCACATTGATCTCTTTACCACACTAAACCCTTTCAACTTTAGTATGCTCTTAATAAAAATCAAACAATGCAGCGATGGTTGAAAAATACATTCGACTAATTGGCTTGATTCTAACTTCAAATTACATTCGTATTGCATCTCATTCTCAGCAACAATGGAATTTTCTTTGTTACTATTTTTTGGAACCAAATGTTGAATATCTTCATCATTAGGAGACTCATCACCAATAGCATCCTCGAGATTGAAATATTCAATTATTCTATTTGAATCTTTGCTTCCTTCTTCTTCGTTCATTATACTACATTAGAGAACCCAAACAAATCATTGTTTGTCTTATATCATGGTTGGCATTAGTATCGTTCTTAGAATGACTTCCTTTTCTTCTCTTATTCAAAATTTCGGTGTTTGGATTTTCTATGGACAAGTTCTGAACGCCAAATAGCTCCCTTTAAAGAGTTTGCATTAATAGAGAAATATAGAGAAAATTATTTTATTACTAAATAACATTAATTTTAAATTATGTTATTTAAATAGATTGGTTCACACATTGATCTTCATGCCATGTTTTAATACTACCATATTGTATTTTTATCTATTTTAATTTATCTTATATTTTACATAATTTATTATAATTATTTAATTTTTTAATTAATTATTCAATTTTAATCTATATTATCTACTTAAAATATAAAAAATATATAAGATATTTAAATAGAACTTATTTAATATAATTAAAATAATATATTTTTAATTAATTATTTAAATCCCAACGTAAGGGAAGCATAAAATCTAGTCTTAAAATAATAATAATAAATATCACAAATTGTGAAATTCGACCACGAACATAATAAATATTGAATTATTGATGACTTGAACAATTGAATGTGTGGCCACAGTTTCACCATTATTCCCTTCAACACTTTCACAACAGCCTGGCTTCATCATCCTTCCATTTAATGAGAAAGTAACGGTTAATTCCTTTTTTTTTCTCATTAATAAATATATAATGGGTTGAGTTTTCATTAGAGATGACATGTTGTGGTATGATAAACAAGGTTCAAACCATGGCAACATGTTATAATAGATGTCGATAATAGCAATAGAATGATCGCAAAAATAAGAAAAATAAGATCACATAAATTTTACGTGAAAATTTTTTCAGGAAAAAATGACGAGCAGAGGAGAAGAAATTCATTAATGTTGAAAAACGAATGATATAAGAGGAGCTTTGACTACATCTATTTAAAGGTTGAAAAACCTTATTCTAATAAATGTCAAATAGAAAAAGTGTAGTTCTATACGGGTTCTACTTGTACATCATGGTCGATACCATGGGGGCCTCCGACCCTCAGCCTTAAGCCCTACACAAATCCCCTTATTTTGCTACTATATTTCTTTAAAAAAATTTAATAAGTAACCATATTTTATATTTTGTTTTGTATTTTAATTTATTGTGTTGTGTATAAAGATGCAATATTGTTACATTTTCCTTGAGAAGCATGCAATCTTTTTTATCTATTATTATATGTAGTCTTAAAATCAGATAAAAACCCAAATTTAATTTGATTGATTTATGTATTTATAGCTTCCCAATTTTCATCCTAAGCTTAAAAAAGATTTCATACAACATTTACTCATCCCATATGTCGCTCCAAATCTTAAAGCTTAACATGTAGACCTCATGTGCAAATAGTAAGAGATTTTCTTTCGTTTGACAACGATTTCAAGGTTTCTTCGTGTTGGTCCAAAGATGGTCTACCACAGAAGTCCTCTAGGGTTTGTAAATTCCATGATTCCAGCGATTGAGCTATTTTCCGTAACATCTGCCTTATTGATTATGGGTTTCGTTTTTCTTAGATTTTATGAGTCCTTGTTATCTTGGAATTGTCATGGCCTAAGATAACCACCAATGGTTCAAGCTCTAAAGAAACTTCATCAATTTCATGAGCCTTCAATCATCTTTCTAATGGAAAGAAATCAAAATAGGAGAACATCGGAGTTGCTTAGAAACATTGCAAGATTTTCTAATGGTTTCTATATTGAAACTCAAGGAAAATCAGGGTCTTACCCTATGTGGAAACAGAAGATTGTTGACCTGAATAGTCTTTAAGTGCAAGAAACAATGTATGAGCAAAAGGGACAGTGAAAATGGGCACTTCTGATCAAACTGCACTAAACACTAGAAATATAGGGGACAACAAAATTGTTCATGTGGTATGATTTTCCTACGTCCGTAAAACCTAGTTGATTGAGATGAATCCACTATGTTTGAACTTAATACAATAAGTGATCCTAATTCTAACACGCCCTAGTAAATTGTCCTCAGTTTTTGTACTTCAAAGATTAGACCTTTCAAATGCAACAACAAAAGATTTTACTTTCTCAAATGCACCCTTATAAATAACGTTCATCAAACAACTGATAAGTGTTCTCAATATTTAGTACATAAACCTATACAAGCCTCTCAAATATATAGAAAATTTCAAGACTTGCTAACATACTAAAGATTAATCATGACCCCTTTTGACCTACAACTAAAATAGCTAAATATCATACAATGATGACCAAAGTAAGGTGGACTCTTGGAAGATAAGTTTTCAAGTTATGTCTTGATCAAACATCATTGATCCAAGGGATTTGGTACGATCAATCCTATCCTCAAGATATGTTTCTTCAAGTGAATTGATGAGTTTAAATCATCCAACGATATAAGCATAGCCCAAATATTTTGTTTTAATAAGCTGTCAATCTTTCAAATAGAAAAAAGAGTTAATTGCACTAGATACATCCCCAAATTATAACTTTCATTCTAAATAACATCCCCAAACTCCAAAAAGTTCTAATTACATTCTCAAAATATTAATGTTATATCAATCGGGTTCTTCCATTATTGAAATAGTTAATTTAAACATTAAATAACATGTAAAATCTTTTGTGACATAATTTAAAATGAAAATTTTAAAGAGAAGTAAAATGTTACCGCATAACTTTAAAATTAAAAACTAAAAACATAGTAAAATTGAAAAAAAAGAGAGGGCGAATGATATTTTCTGTAAAAGTTTTGAAAACCTCAAAACTAAATTTTTTACGACATTCAATTTTTACAATATTTATTTTTTAAAAAATTTTTATTTTAAATTATGTCAGATATGGTGTCTTATTTAACAGTTAAGTTAATGATTTTAATAGCATAAGAACTTTATTTATATAACAACAATGGTTTGAGGATATAATTAGAATGTTTTAAAGTTTAAATATCAATTTTGTAATGAGAGTCATGGTTTAGGGATTGGTGCAATTAACTCTAAAAAAATTGTGGTATAACGAATAATTAATCATAGGAAAAATTAATTTATGAATGTTTCCCACCATATCATCCATTGTCATTTTCCAATTATTTAATGACATTTTAGCATTTTTTCTTATGTCATTGACACATAAATATAGTAATTTTTTTTACCCTAAACTTTGAACCCCAAAATTTAAACCTTAATTTCGGATTCCAAATTTAGGGTTTGGGGTTCAGGCTCAGAGTAAAAAATTATCAAAATTATGTGCCAATAATATAAAAAGTTTCTTAAAATATTATTAAATAATTGAAAAAAAATCATAAATGATATGATGAAAAAGTTACTAAATAATTTCTCAATTAAATTATGCTTAATGCATGATATTTTTTAATTGTCTGGGATGTTGATGGATGTTGTTTAATTAATTCATATATATTAATTGCTGCATATCAAATCTTGTGCAGTGTAGAACTATTACTTTAGCAATGACTTGTCATATGATGGAAAGCTTTGACAATAATCCCTAAATTTGAAGCATTACATTTCAATTAATAATAAATTCCTAACAAGAAAAACAGAAAATAGAAGTGTTGATTAGGATTTTTAGAAAGTCAAGTAGTTTCAGACAATTGAAAGATAGGATTATCAAACATTGTTATCTGATTTCGTACGAAAGATTAGTATTTATTAGGAGATTATCAAACATTTTTAACTGATTTCGTACGAAAGATTAGTATTTATTAGGAAAATCTGATGACTAATTTTCAAGTTATCTTAATTTGCCAAAATTGATGTTAGATCATTTGGGACGTGGTATGAAAAGATAAAATACAATAATAAGACAAGTTCTTAATTAGAAGTAATTAAAGAGTAATTGGAAAGTCTATATCCGTCATATTCTTAGAGATTATAATACAGTTGCGGATTTCATGGCCAAGCAAGTTGATATAAATTTTATTAGTCTACGGGTATTTTTTGAATCTCCTCAAGTTGTGCAAGAGTTAATCTAAAAGGATATTATGGACTTTTAATTTTATGTTTGTTTCAAGTTCTTTGAGGAAATTTATTATCTTTAATTTCAATACAACAATTGGTTCAAGTTCTATCACACCCATTATTGCAATCTTATTTTTGTATTTAAAAACTTATTTCGCTCTCCTCTAAGTTCTTCACCTAAAAATTTAAGTAGTAACTAACACTTGTTTACTCTCTCAAATGCACTCTCAAAATACGTTCCACTATGAATGGATAAGTGTTGTCAAATCTCAGTTACAAAATCTATACAAGTCTCTCAATATATAAGAGTTTCGAGACTTACTAATATAGTAGATATCAATTATAAATCTAATATTAAATGACAACTAAAATAGCTTAAATACAATATAATACAAAAGACAATGTAAAGTGAATTGTTGGAGATAAGTCTTCAAAGTGTGTCTTAATTCAACTTCCTTGATCCAATAGATTAAATTTGCATGATCCGATATGATCTGGTACTTAAGATGTGTTTCTCCAAATGGATTAATCTTCATAGATGGGTTTCAATAATTACATAATATCAATATTTATTATAGCCCAAAGATTTTATTTCAAAATTTGTCGACTTCAAATATAAAAAATAAATTATTCTATCATAGTGCTAATCCGAGTGACCACTTTCATAGACACATAAACAATCACTTCAAAAAGTTTATCTCAAACTTCTAAATTTCAATATATATTGCGGCATTAATTTCATTAAGACCCCACATTAATCAAAAATCAATTTAGGAAAAAAAAAACTATCCAGTTGAAAATTTAATATATATAAATAACTCAAACACTCTAAGCAGAAAATAAATCACTTTCACGTACACTTTCTGCTACTTAAACCAATGACTGAGTTATGAGATAAACACTTATGATGAATAGGCTAGAGTTGCAATGTATATTAGTATTCGCTCGAAATGTTCATTAATTATTTAATTATAGTAAGTTTTAATTTTAAGTTTAATCATTATTTTTAAAATTTTTATTATTAAGTGTAATAATATTAAAATAAAAATTAATATACTGTATTTTACAAATAATACACAAATCTATCTTCTCATATGTTTTTATTTTTTTAAACTGATAAAACAGGTCTCAATCACTCAATATCCTATATCTACAGTACGCATAGAACGGTAGCAATCTTCTGCTGATCAAGTAGACTTTGGGTTCTATTTTACAAGGAAATATCAAACCACATTGATCATTTCAATTTTTACTTTTGATTTCATTTCATTTCTGCTGGAATTTGTAAATTATACCAAATTGACTTACAGGATTTTTTTTTTTAAACCTAGAAATTTTCATGCTTGTTATTTGCAGAATGTGACCTGAAACTACCAGCATTAAAGTCTATCATAAATACATAAAAATAATATCTTTATTAATTGTTCTTTGTCTATTTATAAATGGTCTAACACAAATGAAATGAACTTTGAGGGTAAATTTAATTTCCAATTTCATACACCTCTTCTGTAAAATGATGATGACCATTTATTGATTATGAGCTACAGATCTAGATGATAAAATTTCATTACTACAAAGGTTTTTCAAATATATATATATATGAACATAACAATACAAAGAGAAAATTGTCATTGGATGTCACTCAAAACATGTTAAAATTCTATCAACTACGTAGAACATGTCAAAGCTTTTCCCTTTGTAGAGGAAACAGTGGAAAATACCGATTTATATAACCTGATGGTATTTCACAGCTTTTAGAACAATTGCGATATATATAATTAAACTGTTTAGAACATTGGTGAATCTGATGGGGAAGAATTCACCAAATTAAGAATACTGTTCCAATAGTTCTTGTTATCTTCATAGTAATCACTGCCATCCCCGCTGCCTCCGATGTTTTCGTCAGATTCTTTGCCGCTATCCGATAAACTCCGGTCGATGGAATCATTAAGAAGAAGATTAGTGAAACCTTCCTCCATTATATTCCCAACATTATTAACATTAATGTTGTTTGGCCTCAAAGACTCTGGAGTCCATCCTCCTTCAATAGAAATTGTCATATCCTGAAGACTAGATGTGAATGATGACAAAGAATTCCCCATACCCTCTTTGTAATCAGCCAAATTGCTTGAACTTCCAAGCTCTTTCCACTCTTGTTCACCTTCTTCTTTAACGATCCCCGCCGTCTCGGAGGAACCCGAGGTGGTGCCGACGAACTCGATCATCGGCATCGGACTCACACCGAGCCCTGTAATGATTGGTGGTGCATTTTCTGAGACAGAAAGAGTGGATGTAGGAGACTCAAGGGTAAAAGCAGGGGGATTGAAGTGGTGATGATGTTGAACTGAATGTGAACGGATCTTTGATTCTCGAACCAGTCGAGCTTCAGCTTCGAGTCTAGCACTCTCCCATTGAGCCATATGGCTAAGGTTGGCTGCATTCTTGGATTGACCATCAGTAGTGGAGAGTAAAGCATCGTTTTTGGGTTTGTGAGTGATGGGATCGATCCCCATTTTAGCTAACCTTTTCTTAAGATGAGTGTTCCAGTAATTTTTTATCTCATTATCTGTTCTTTTTGGCAAGTGAGTGGCAATCGCAGACCACCTGAAGACAAAAAAAGGACAAGCAAAAACATAATAGAGACAGTAACCTTTACACAAAACACTAGAAATTTTCTCAATCTATTACTCATCTAAAGACAAAAATATATATATATATAAAATAGACAAAAAAATGTTAAAAAACTGATTTGCTATTGCATTTTAATGAAGAATTGAAGACCCATTTTTGCATTTAAAGTTAGCATTCCATTAAAATCAGATGTCAGAAGAGACAGTAACTTATTGCAAAAATAGAAGACACTGCACAATTTTAATTTAATATCTGTAGGATCGAAACTAAAACAAAGAAGAAAAGATTATATAGGTGATAAATAGAGTAGACTAGCCGTTCAGATTTGAGAGTATTTATATGTTTCCACTAAATCCCCCAAAAAAAAATTGTCATTTGAGTTCAAGTTTGAGCTTAGATTTCATTACAAAATTTGGAAATTAAAATCTTAGTGTTGAGAAATTGAAAACCCAAGATCAGAAAGATACTAAAAAATCATGAGAAAAAAAAAGCTTTTTTTTTTCTTTTTTAAATAAAGAATGAACTACTACTTTTTTTTCTTTTTTAAATAAAGAATGAACTACTATTACCTGTTCCCTAAAAGGGCATGAAGTTGGATGATAGTTTGCTCTTCTTGCAAACTAAATTTTCCTCTCTTAATATCAGGCCTTAGATAATTAGTCCATCTGAGCCTGCAACTTTTCCCACATCTTTGAAGACCTTAAAAAAAAAACAATGAGACCCCAAACAAGTAAAAGAATGAGCTGAGAACTGAAGAATAACTTGTACTATAAGTAAAGCAAGAAGGAAATAGGGTTAGGGCTTAGTCACCGGCTTTGGCGGGCAAGGAACGCCAGCTTCCACGACCATGTTCTTCAATGTAAGCCAAGAGTTTCTGGTCTTCTTCAGGTGTCCAAGGTCCTTTCTTCAACCCTACTTTGTCACAGCAAGGTGATCTCCCCATATTGGGTATAGTGGTGTATAGTGAAAAACTGAAGCAGCAAAGGAACAAGGCAGTTGAGTTCACTCTTTATATAACACTTTGAAAACAAAGAGATAATGTTTGATGAAAGAATTAAAAGTAATGAAGAGAAGGGAGTGACAGTGAGAAAGGGAAGGAAGTCTGTGTTTGTAAATGAAGAGATGGGGGGCAGAGAAGAAAGGTCAGCGAAATTAATGGGATAGAGAGAAATTAAATTTTTCATCAGAGTATATGCTAAAGTCACATGATAGATGAAATTAAAACCGACCGTTGTTTGTTACAATGGAGGTTGTATAGTCTGGAAATAGAATATTTGCATATATCAAAATACTAATATTTAAAATACTAAATAATACATTATGGGCTCGAAAATTAATTAATGTATTTACGCCTAATAAATTTCAAACTTAAATACTCAAAACTCAAAATCTACACTTTTACCAAATATTTTTTGAAATTACATCTTCACTGTATTCTCTTCTTTAGCATTAACCTAAAACCTTATCAGCACTAGATGTCTATTTATTAAAAGTTTTTACAACCCTCCTTTATCTATAGCATTACTACTTCATTATATACCTTTACTTAACCCATGGGGTATCCAAAATATGTCCCATGTATGGTAAAATAGTTGATAATTTATATATTCATGTTGTATTTTTTTTTTTGGTTATATCATGTTGTGATTTTAATTTTTATCTTACTTTTCATCATGTGTAGCATTCCCCCCAAAAAAACCTCAAACCCCCAAACAAATTATGAAAGGATTTTTTGGTCCTTACAATTAACAAAGCAAAAGAGTTAGTAAATGATATGGGGCCAGATCCCAAATTTAAAGTTTCTCATATTATTTCACTATATACTACTCATGATGATGGTGACTTTTCTTATTATAAGTTTTGAACTCTTTTTAAAGCTGTATTAATTAGCTTATAAAGTTGAATTTTAATTAAATAGAACTAGAATAAAGATTCCCTTTTTTTTCCCTCTAAAAGCTGTATTAATTAGCTTGTGAAGGTGAGTTTTAATTAATTAAAAATATTGGCCAAAAAATAATTAATTAGAAATAGAATAAAGAATATTGTAGTTTCAAGTGCTTTTAGATTTATTTTAGGAGAAGTTTTGTTAAATAAAAATGAAATATAATTTATGGTAAAAACATACAATGTTAGACACAAGAAGGAGAAAATCTTGTTCTATGCATGATTTTATATGGCATAAAAACCAAAAATCATTCTAAAAAACATGAAAAAGTTTGAACATTAAAACTATGTGTAATAGATATTGTATTTAGCTGATTGAATCTTAATTTGATTGACATGAGTAATGTTGTCAATGCAGGAGGACATGAGTTCAAATGCGTTGAAGCGCATTATCTTCCTCAAAGCATTATCTTTCTATTTATGGGTTGGGGAGAAGTTATAAGTAGTTCTAACCATTGTGTCAAAAAAAGCAGACAAGGGCGAAGGCAGAAAATTTTTTTAGGGGGTCGAAATTAAATTTTAATTTGACTAGCCTATATACTTACAAATTTTAAAGGATTAAATTAATTTTTTATCATTTTTAGGGTGGTCAAAGTGCATTTTTACTTTTATTAATTTAAAATTTTAAAAAAATTTAAAGGATTTAAATGAAAACTTTTTTCATTTTAGGGGGAGTTGGGGCCTTTGTCAACCCCTGGCTACGCCCCTAAGAGCAGATATGATCAAAACATATAATGAGATTGTTCAAAAAAATAGTTATTGAAAAAAATTTAAGGGCCGAAATTAAATTGTATATTTTTACGATAATAAAAATACAATTTTACTATTTTAATAGTATATATATTTTCAAATATAATTATTATTATTAATAAATACTATTGTTTTTTAAAATAATAATAATAATTTTCTGGACCACATAGTGGTAACTAGGATTCTACACTCCTTATCATTTAATAAATTTGCATTGTAAATATAAATGCATAAAAGAATATTGACTGTTATGAAACTTTTAACTTAGACCTCAAGTTTTGAAGCTTTAGAACCCTACTTGGTAAAGAAAGTATAGATTTTAACTGTTTTGGAGACTATAAGGTCTTTATATTGGACCAACCTCATTGCTATACCAAAATTTAGAGTAAACCCATGCTTTCTCAAAATTTCAGCTGACTGCCCATTACCCTTTCAACAAACCAAAACTTGATTCCCCCTTTGTTCATAATTTCACTTTTTCTCATTTTTCTATTTAACTTATTTTTATTCTCATATTTAAATCATTTTTTCATTATTAATTTTAATTAAAAAATTTAACGTTGAGAAAAAAAAGTTTACACTCAACCAATAACAACACACTACACGATGTTGTTTTACATATGATAATTAATGACGTGACATACATTGAAAATATATAAAAATTCAAAAATTTTAAATTTTTTATGATATATTAATTATAATTTTTATTAAATTCAAAAAAATCAATCTTTTTATCATATATAAAACATTAAATAAAATTTACATGATTTTAAAAATAAAAAGGAAATTTTCTAAAATTTTAAAAAATATGTATTAATTTTTTTAAAAATAGTTAAATTTTTAGAAATTACAAAAAAATATATTTTTTAACAAATATATATTTAAAAATGAAAGAAAATAAAAATATATATTTAATTTCTAAAGATGATTTAAATTAAAAAATATTAGGAAAAAAATTAAATAAAAACCAATGGTCGATAAAAACTTGGTCAATGCTAGTCAATAGTTGATCAAATGGCCACTTTAGCAGTCAATGGACACATCAACAGTGACTTGGAGAAAGGCAAACATGTGGCATGTTTTCATTGGTTAAATGTATTACTTGTATTTTTAACACAATTAACTTTTTAACTAAGCTTAATAATAAAAGAATTATTTAAATATCAAAATAAAACGTTTGAGGTACCGATATAGAAAAATGTGTATAGTTTAAGATAATATATTGTCACCCCAAATAAATGAGTCAAAGTTTTCATTGAGTTATGTAATAAATAAAAATGTTTTTTTAATTTATGTTTTTTAGAGGGACTGTAGAAGGATTATCCCTATTTAGATCCAACAACTGAAAAATTCATAAAGAGTTAGATGTAAAGAGATTTTGGTTGGGTTTTTTGAAAATGAATTTTGAAAGGATTAAATTTTTTTGAAAAAAGTTATTATTTTTAGTGTTTGGATAATTTTGTGTAGTGTTTGATAAATTTTTTTAAATATTATCGAAGTATTTTTCTTTTGATAATAGAAATTTATGTTATAATAATTATATTATTTTATATACACTTAATAATAATCGATGTCTTTTTAAAATTTAAATTTAAAATTACATGTACGAGATTGGATAGTGACATATTGGAGCAAGAAGGGATTTAATCAATCACTCAAATTTTATATTGTAAAATATTTATTATAATCTATATATTTATTGTTAAAATATTACTGATGGATGTCAAAACCACCAAATATAAATCCCTACGACAAAATAACAGTAATTAGCAGTATAGAGCAGTAGGGTTGAATCCACAGAGACTGACTATTTAATTTCGCCTTTTTCTGTGACCAGGATCGATGTCGCGGTCATAGTCGTGTCCACGACTTATGTGTATAAATGCTGAAAATAAAAATAAAAATGAGGGGTTTAAATTGGTTAAGATAATAAAAGAAGAAAATATGAAAAAAATAAAATAAAACAGATTCAAAAATGTAAAAAATAAATAAATTTAAGAAAATAAAAGAAATGGATAAATAAAATAATTTTTTAAGCTTAGCCTTAGCCTCGGTGTACTCCAATCTTGAATCGATCCTTGAAACAAAATTTCCATTCCAAGCGATAAGCTAGTTATGGCAATCGAGGATCACTCAAACCGCAAACTCTTCCTTTCTTAGTTGATCTCGGTATCACCTGCAAATCGATCATTTTCAAATTTCTAACCATGTGGCATGTACCCGTAATTTAAGATTTTGATAGCTTTGAGATTTGAAAAGCCCAACTCGAATTAACAGCCTCAACTGTGTGGGTCATTTAAATCTGATCACTATCTCCCTTGACAGAATCCAACTAGATTTTTACAATTGAACACGTCAATTTGTTCGCGGGATTTTGAATACAGCACCACCAACTCAACTTCTCAACTGTACTCCAAACAATTCCAACCCAACGTGCGCTTTTCGAGTTGAAATTGAATCAACTTTGAGGGACGAATCTGTACTATCCCATATACCGGAGAGATAGTGACTATCGAATTGAGAGTTTTTTTTTATTTAGCGGGTTTGTATCTCACAATTTTTTTGTTAGAGTAATTTCCGAGCTAAAACTAAAAATGATTTAGTTAATCATGGAAAGAATTATGCTTGCAAAAATAAATGGTTTAAATGAAATTTTGGAAAGTAGAAAGGGGCAGGGCCTTAGAAGGGAATTAAACCAAAAAGTTAAAAAGTAAAAGAAAAAAAAAGAATGAAACAATGCAATGAAAAGTAACGCCCGAAGGGTGAAAAATAGAGAATTTATTAAATGTAAAAGGTAAAAGTGTCTTCAATTGGTTGTAGGCATTAGGTATTTATATATATTTTTAGTATTAAAATTTAGCTAAATTTTTCTTAAATATTATCACTAAATAATTCTAAATATTATTACTAAATATTATCACTAAATAATTCTAAATATTAAAATCAAATTTAAACTAATTACATAGTTGTAACAATATAAAACAATCCTTCAATCTTTATCAAGCTACTTTTAAAAAAATCTTCAACCTTTTAATCTTTATCCAGTCATCATTGAAACTTCAATCTTTCAATCAAGCCATCCTCTTTGCTTTTTGTTCCAATTTAGCCATTTTCTTTTAAGAGTTTGAATTTAGCACACCAACTTTATTCCTGATAAGAAAAATTCAAATTTAATAGCATTTTATTTGATAATTAACAAAAAATAAATATATTAAAAATATTAATTTATCTTGCTATCAAATTTCCCCTACTTAGCCGATGCTTGTCCTCAAGCATGATATCCATTAAAAATAATTTGCCAATCCCTTTCAAAATCAAAATCCCCTCTCCTAGTCAAGCATACATCAAACAATTAGGTGAATAAAAAATAAACAATTGCTAAACTCAATCAATAAGCATTTTATAAAATCTCAAATAGTATGTCAAAGTTAATTATTTCACTAAATTTAAGCTCAATCAAACATACAAAATGGCCATACCCAATATATGCTTTTATTTATATCTATATACATTTTTTATTTTTATTTTTTGTTTTATTTTTTTATTTTTTTCAAACGTAGTCAAGTCTTTTAACGCGAAATGATATGACAACCTAAGCATCTCACCCCTATTACTCAACCTGACACGTTCTCTTTATTTATTTATTTATTTTTAATGAATTCGAGACATAATCAAACCTTTTAACGCAAAATGAGATGACAACCCAAGCATCTCATCCCTGTTACTTAGTTTCACATGTCTCTAATCGATTTATTTCTCAAGGCAACTCAATTAGTGGAGTGTTACAAGCTTCGGCTCGTCACCAAACCTTTTAACGTGAAATGAGATGACAACTAAGCACTTCACCCCGGTTATTCAACTTGGTCACATTTCCAAATATTCACTCTTAACCAATTTATTAGCAAATTTATTTATTTATCTAAACGAGTACTTTCATTAGACAAGTTCAACAAAATCAACAATTTTCATGAAATATCGACTAAGACATAACATTTTCAGTTCTACAAAATATTAATTGATTAAGCAAGCAATAGTTATTCATGATTCACCCACTTATTTAAGTAAACTAAACATAATAATTAGAGTTTTATTTCTGAAACGAATTAAGAAATTATTCTTAGCAAAACACATGCAAAGAAGAAAGTATGGCATGATCGTACGAATCCCCTACTTAGCCCACATTGTCCTCAATATGCAATTTTAAAACAATAATGAATAAAAGGGTCAAGTGTACTCCCCATGTTAATTTGGAGGAAGTTAGTTTGGGCAGTTCAGGTTGGTTCTGGGCGGTTCGGTCCTGGGTTTATGTTTCAACAAATGGCAGCACTGAAATTTGACAAGGCATGCTCATGCCATGAATTAATTCCGACCTCTTAAAAAAATGATTGCCTTCGTCCATGTTCCTGGAAATTAACACAATCAAACGGATTAAAATGATACTTTATTTAATTCTCAAACTAAATTAGAAGTCAAATTAAATTAAATAAATAAAAATAAATGTGTGTTGCCTCCCATAAAGCGCTTTTGTTTAACATCGTTAGCTCGATGACCTGAGTGCTATTCGTTTGGTTTCTCAAGAATTAATTCTTCCATTATGTGCACTTGGAATTCCTCTATTATTGGTGGATTAAGGCGTTTTTGAGCTTCTCTGTTCGAGTTTGCCTTTTCCTCTATTGGAATCCTTAAATGTTCCGATAACGGTTTGAGTTCCAGTTTCGAAGCCTGCAAAATAGGAGACAAGAGTTTAGTTTTAGAAGGAGAAAGTTTAAAATATTTACCTTGACTTCTAGGAAACTGTGGTGCCTCCATGAAAACGACAGTTTCACGAATTGGCTCTTTAAATGTCATTAATTCCTCCAGTTTGTCCATTGTATTTAAGTCTAAATTCCTACAAAGCACAGTTTGTAACTCATCCGCTTTATCATACTCAAAATGAAATTTTTTAGTGGTTTAATAATATCAACATTAGAAATATTTGACATTGTACTAGGTTGGCCCATCGCCTCATAAACATTAAATTTTACCACCTCACCATTGAATTCCATCATGAGGGTTCCACTTCGAACATCAATCTTTGCACGTGCGGTACTTAGGAATGGTCTTCTGAGTAAAATATCAAAAGCATTTTTTGAGTAATCATCCTCCATATTGATAATGTAAAAGTCTGCAAGAAAAATTAGTTCATTTACCTTTACAAGGACGTCTTCTAACACCACTTCTAGATAAACACGTGACCTATCTGCCAATTGAATAATCACCTCTGTTTCTTTCAGAGGACCTGTGTTTAGCAATTTAAAAATAGATAAAGGCATTACATTAATAGATGCTCCCAAATTACACATGACTTTTTTTATGCCAATATTACCTATTTTGCAAGATATAGAAAACATACATTGGTCCTTACACTTAGGTGGGATTTTCCTTTGTAGCACTGCAGAAACATTTTCTCCTACATTCACCTATTCGTTTCCTTGGAGCTTCTTTTTTCTTGTACATAGCTCTTTAAAAAATTTTGAATAGCGTGGAACCTGATTAATTGCATCAAGTAAAGGAATATTAATTTTTACCTTTCGAAATATCTCAAGGATTTGTTTTTCCTTTCGTTCCTTTTTAACTTGGGTGAGCTTTCCAAGGTATGAGGGAGGTACAACAAATGGTTTATGAGGTGCCAGTTCAGAAGGAGCTACTAATTCGGCTTCTTGTTCAACTTTGTGATCATGAATCGTGATGGACACTGACTCTGTTCCATCTTTTATAGTCACAGTACTTGCATTTTGATGTGGGCTTGGCTCAGTGTGAGATGGCAATTTTCCTTGGTTCTCCAAACGACTAACCGTAAGTGCTAGCTTATTTATTTGTTGATCTAGTTCTTGGAACTGTGCTTCAGTCTTTTGTTGGAACTTTTCGGTGCTAACGGCTAACCTCTTTACTACGGCTTGAAGAGATGACTTTGGAGGTTGATACTATTAAAGCGGGGGTGGTCTTGGTTGATATGGTTGATTGTATTGAGGGATCGACCCATAGCTCAGGTTTGGGTGATCCCTCCATCCTGCATTGTACGTACTTGAATATGGATCATAATGCCTTTGAGGTGGCCTTGGAAGTTCCCAACGGCATTTACTTGTGTAGTTGTGTCCTTAAGTAAAATTAGGCACGAGTCCATTGGATGATCAGGCTGAGCGCAAATCCCACATAACCGAGTTGGGTTAGATTTTCCTGCAAGCATACTTTTAACCACATTAGTAAGTTCATCAATCTTATTTACCATGGAAGGAGTACTTAGCTCATGAACCCTTCTCGTAGGTTCCATAGGTGGTCGATATTGTTGAGAGTTTGCAACCATAGTCGAAATTAATTCCTTAGCTCTTTGAGGAGTCATGTTTATAAGCGCCCCTTGACTAGCAGCATAAATCATCTTCATTTCCATTGGGAGTAACCCTTCGTAGAAATATTGTAAAAGCAATTGTTCAGAAAGGCCATGTTGTGGGCAACTTGCGCACAACTTGCGCACAACTTCTTGTATTCTCCTAATATTCATAGAGTGATTCTGCTTCTTTTTGTTGTATTCCGACTATACTCCTTAATTCGGCTACTCAAGGTGCTAGAAAAAACCTGTCAAGAAATAATCGAGACATATCAGTCCAAGTATTAACAGACCTCGAAGGTAAATAAAACAACCATTCTCTAGCAAAGTCAGTTAACGAAAAAGGAAAAGCTCGTAGTTTTATTTGATCCTCAGTTACTCCCTTTTGGTTTCATGCTTAAACAAACCATGTGGAACCCTTTTAGATGAGTATGAGGGTTTTCAATTTTTCAATCCGTGAAAAGTAGGCAATAAATGTATTAATCCTGACTTTACCTCGATTTCACCCTCCAGATAAGTTATACATAGTGATTGTTGTTCATCTGGTGCAGCTACAAGTTGACGTATAGTTTGATCTGCCATTTCGTCTGAATCTTTGGATGAGTAGATATCTTCGGTGTAAGATCCTTCTTCAAAATCGGGTTGTGGTTATTTACTGTGCCAAATAGCTTCCATTTGAAATGTCCGAGCCAACTTTTCTATCTTTGGTTCAAATGCTAGAGTCCCCAATTCTGACCTGCTCATAAAGAAAACAAATAAAAATTTAGAAATTTTTACCAATCCCCGGCAATGGCGCCAAAATTTGATGGACGTCAAAGCCGACAAATATAAATTCTTACAACAAAATAACAGTAATTAGCAGTATAGAACAGTAGAGTTGAATACAGAGAGACTGGCTATCTAATTTTGCCTTTTTCCGTGACCAGAATCGATGTCGCGGTCATAGTCGTGCCCACGACCTATGTGTCGAAATGCTAAAAATAAAAATAAAAATAAAAATAGGGGGTTTAAATTGGTTAAGATAATAAAAGAAGAAAATAGGAAAAATAAAATAAAATAGATTCAAAATTGCAAAAAATAAATAAATTTAAGAAAATAAAATAAATGAATAAATAAAATATTTTTTTAAGCTTAGCCTTAGCCTCGGTATACTCCAATCTTGAATCGATCCTTGAAACAAAATTTCCTTTCCAAGCGATACGCTGGTTATAGCAATCGAGGATCCCTCAAACTGCCAACTCTTCCTTTCGTAGTCGATCCTGGTATCAACTGCAAATCAGCGCTTGTCAAATTTCCAACCACGTGGCACATACCTGTAATTTAAGATTTTGATAGTCTTTCAATCAGAAAAGCCCAACTCGAATTAACGGGCTCAACTGTGTGGGTTATTTAAATCCGATCACTATCTCCCTTGGCGAAATCCAACTTTTTTTTCCAATTGAACACGCCAATTTGTTCATGGAATTTTGAATACAGCATCGCTGACTTAACTTCCTAAATGTACGCCAAATGATTCGAACGCAACGCGTGCTTTTTGAGTTGAAATTGAATCAACTTTAAGGGACGAATTTGTACTATCCCATATATCGGAAAGATAGCGAATACCGAATTGAGATTTTTTTTTAAACGGGTTCGTATCTCACAATATTTTTGTTGGAGTAATTTTCAGGCTAAAACTAAAAATGATTTAGTTAATCATGGAAAGAATTATGCTTGCAAATAAATGGCTTAAATGGAATTATAGAAAGTAGAAAGTGCCAAGGCTTTAGAAAGTAATTAAACCAAAAAGTTAAAAGTAAAAGAAAAAAAAAGAATAAAATAGCACAATGAAAAGTAACGTTTGAAGGGGGAAAATAGATAATTTATTAAATGCCAAAGGTAAAATTGTGTTCAATTGGTTGTAGCCACTAGGTATTTATACACACTTTTAGTGCTAAAATTTAGTTAGGTTTTTCCTAAATATTATCACTAAATAATTCTAAATTTAAAAATCAAATTTAAACTAATTATAGAGTTGTAACAGTATAAAAAAACTCTTTCAATCTTTATCCAGCCACTTTTAAAAAAATCTTCAACCTTTCAATCTTTATCCAGTCATCATTGAATCTTCAATCTTTCAATCAAGCCATCCTCTTTGCTTTTTGTTCCAATTTAGCTCTTTTTTTAAGAGTTTGAATTCAGCATACCAACTTTATTCCTGATAAGAAAAATCCAAATTTAATAGCATTTTATTTGATAATTAGCCAAAAATTAATATATTAAAATACGGATTTATCTTGCTATCAAAAACTATAAATTATATTTTACTAAAATATTAAAAACACTATTTAAAAGTTAAAAAATTATTAATATTAAAAGTTACTGTGAAATTATAGTTCTAATATTAAATAATTTTATTAAATATTTTAAAATATTATTTGAATATTTTAATATTTACAAATTAAATGTAAAATTTTTAATAACCATATACATATTTAATATGACAAGGTATAAATGCATATAAAGATGGCAAATGGAGTATTTCCTTTGAACATCCAATGGACATCTCCTATAAATTTTATTCACAATAACTGATTGTCTTAAGGGCCTTATACAGTTACATCAGTAGTGGTTTCCTCTACCTCAATACCCAAATTATCAAAACTTTTACAAGAAATATAAGAGTGGGTGGATCCAATATCAATTAAGGCAAAGTATGGGACACAATAATAGTAAATATACTTGCGATGACATCGGATGCATCCCATTCCTCAGGTCCCCTAATGACGTTGTAACACCCTTAACCCGTATTCGTCGTTGGGCTAGAGTTAAGAGGCATTACGAGACATATCGGATCATTTAGCGTTCATTTCATAATCATCAAACAATCATAGTTACACATTATAACAGAGTCCCTCACATAAGTCAACGAGACATAAAACATGCTTTAGAAAAGGGTCGGGACTAAACCGAGCACATACAAAATTTCTCAAAATATAACAATATTTCTAAGTTATTAAGGTCACACGCTCGTGTGAGTAGCCCATGTGCCTCACACGGCATTAGACAAGCCCGTGTGTCTAGGCCGTTGCAAAATAGGACATACATACTGACTTGTCCACACAGCCAGTCACACGCCCATGTGTTTAGCCCGTGCTCAAAATTGACTTGGCCGTACGGCTTGGCACATGCCCATGTGTGCGACTGTGTGGTCTATCCAGTCTCATTTCGAAATGGCCCTCGAGCAACACGGTTGAGACACACGCCCGTGTCTCAACCGGTATGGGCAACAATAGACCATTTACAAGGCCAACATGTCACCTGTTAAGGGTCTTCCCTACAAGCATCAAAACCAATTCATTTTATACCAAATTTTCAACCAATCCCTAACCAATTCATACACCAATCATGCCATATTATAATCAACCAATTTCATGCTATTAATCCATACCAAAACATAAGCCAAACTCATACCTAAACATAAAATTCATAACCTTAATTTACTCATTCAATCTCATGCCATAATCTTACCAAATCTCAAAATAGGGACACACTAAAAACTTACCAACTTGACCAATTCTCTTGGCCATATATGAACACATCATATTAGCAACATTTCATCACATAGTTTATACTCAAAAGTCATATATAAACGCAACCAAAACCAAGTCATATAACATGGCTAAATTTACACTTCACTACTTAAAACATATCTCAAATACTTTTAGCCTATACATGCCATATTTCAAATTTACATTTTCAAAAGGTACCAAAATAGAGGTCAATAGTATGGTGATGATCCTCGACGATCCCCGAGCACTCGATAGCTTCGATGTCTATAAAACAGTTGAAAACACACACAAAGTAAGCTTTCAAAAGCTTAGTAAGCCATATACAAATAAACTTATCACATAACATAATTTAAATTAAATTCAATCATATAGATCATGGCAAAGCATAACCACATATCTATAAATCTCATAGAACTCATACATATTTCTTATGTCCACATATGTTCAAATGCTTACATTTTATTCTTAACCATGATATACATTTCAAACGTACCTGAGTTGACACACAACCAAATAGTTACTCGTTTCTCGGAATGCCCGTTGAACCGTACGGAATCAAATAGGGTACGCGAATAACTCGGAAAGCTTGTTCAATGCCAACACCCCAGACATGGTTTTACATGTAATTAAGTATCGATACCACTGTCCTAAACAGGGTCTTACACGTAAATCTGAAATCGATGCCAACGTCCCAAATGTGGTCTTACACGAAATCACATATCAAAAATCCTATGTCATGACATATGTATCATAACTATTCTTATGGTTCATACGAGACTTTTCGGACGTCGTCACATTATCGGAAATTTCTCAGATTTCATATATGCAGCTCTCATATCCATTTACCACAATTAAAATATCATATAAGCAATTATAATTCAATTTAACACATTTATTTGTATATCGACTTACCTCGTACGGATTCAAACGAACGGAACCGACTACTCGACCAATTCGACTTTCCCAGGTCTAATTTTGTCTTCTTTAGTTCTTGATCTAAACACATTCAAATTTGACTTATTCAATCTCACATTCATTCAAATCAATCCATAAACACATATTTAGGGCATTTTACAAATTAGCCCTCACATTTTCACATTTTAACACTTTAGTCCCTAATTCACAAAATCACAAAATATACAAAATTTCCTTTTTCACATACTTGGTCGAATATTCATAGTGTTCATATAAGCCTACATATTTAATTTATTTAACATTTTAGTCCCTCAAAATCTCATTTTTACAATTTAACCTAAATTACTCAAATTCATCAAAAATTCAAAGACAAAATATATTAACCCAACACATATCTTTCATTTTCCATCAACTAACTTCACAAAGCTTACAATTTCTTCAATGGCATAACTCAAAATCATCAACAAAATCAGAAATTAAGACATGGGCTTGATAGAACACTAAGCAACAATCACAAAAACATAGAAATTATCAAAAACCAAACAAAATCCATACCTTAACATGGATGTTAATGGCCTAAATTTTCACTTTGTTTTATTAAATATAACTTTAATTACCAAATACCAATTTTGCCCTTAACTAATAACATATAAAATTCCATTAACTATAGGCATTTATGTCCATCCATTATTCAAATGGTCTATTGTCAACATAAGGACCTCTCATTTACAAAGACATAACAAATAAGTACACTTAACATATGGCAAGAAACTTTTATATTTTATGCGATTAGGTCCTTTTATCAAATTGAGCACACAAACGATTAAATTTTCATACGAAACTTTCACACATGCTTAACCGCATACTGTAAACACAGAAATAATATTTAAATGTTTTTTTACTCAGATTTATGGTCCCAAAACCACTATTCCGAGTATGGTCTAAACCGGACTGTTATAACTCTCCCCTTTTAGGAATTTTCATCCCTGAAAATTTTACCGTTGAACAGGTTCGGATATTACTGTCTCATAACATATTCGGGCTTCCACGTAGCCTCTTCAACACCATGTCAATGCCACAATACTTTAACTAACGGAATTTTCTTATTTCACAATTCTTTATCCTCGCGTGCCATGATACGAATTGGTTTTTATTCATAAGTCATATCGAACTTAATCTTGATTTCAGACAAAGAAATCACATGAAAGGGATCGGATCTGTATCGTCGAAGCATCGATACGTGAAACACATTATGAACCTTTTCTAGCTCAGGTGGCAACAACAATCGATAAGCAACCGGGTCGATACGCTCAATAATCTCATACCACTCGATAAACCTTGGACTCAATTTGCCTTTTCTGCCAAATCGGAGTACTTTCTTCCACGGAAACACTTTTAAAAAATACTTTGTCGCCAATCTCAAATTCAATATCTTTTCGTTTCAAATCTGCATATGACTTTTGACGATCGAAAGCTGCTTTCAAACTTTCACGAATCACTTTTACCTTCTGTTTAGTTTCTTTTATTAAGTAAACCCCGTGTGTCTTATTCTCACTTAACTCAGTCCAATACGAAGGTGTACGACATTTTCTACCATATAAGGCTTTGTACGGTGTCATTTTAATGCTCGATTGAAAAGTATTATTGTAAGTAAATTCAATCAATGGTAAATACTGTTCCCACGTACCTTCAAACTCAAGAATGCAACATCTTAACATATCCTCGAGTATCTGAATAATCTGCTCAGATTGACCATCTGTCTACGGGTGAAAAGTAGTACTGAAATGTAATTTCGTACCTAAAGCCTCTTTTAGTTTCTTCCAAAATCACGATGTGAATCTCAGGTCTCTATATGACACAATAGACAATGGCATTCCGTGCAATCTCACAAGCTGTAAAATGTACAACTCAGCAAGCTTATCAAGTGAATAATCTGTGTGAACCGGAATAAAATAAGCCGATTTAGTCAATCTATCAACAACAACCCAGATTGCATCTTTTTTACTCGGTGACAAAGGCAAACCCGATACAAAATCCATCTTGATTCTGTCCCATTTCCACTCGGGAATCATAATTGACTAAAGTAACCTGGGCGAAACCTGATGTTCAGCTTTAACTTGCTGAGAAATTAAGATTTCGAAACAAATTCAGAGATGTCACGCTTCATACCAGGCCACCCATAAAGCTATTTCAGATCGTTATACATTTTTGTACTACCCGGATGTTCAAATAACCGACTACTATGAGCTTCGTTTAAAATATCTGAATCAACTCTAAATTTCTCGGAATACAAATTCTATCTCGGAATCTTAAATAATTGTCATTATCAACTCGAAATTCAGAATCAGAATCCAAATCACACTGAGCTTGTTTTGTTATTATCTCATTATCAACTTTCTGAGCATTAATAATCTGTTGTAAAAACAACGGTCTCGCTTTCAATTATGCTAAAATCGAACCACCATCAGACAGAACTAAATAAGTATTCATTGCTCGCAAAACAAACAATGATTTCTGACTCAAAGCATCAGTAACAACATTTGCTTTTCCCAAATGATAATAAGCTCATAATTTTTAGCAATTCTAGCCATCTTCTCTGTTGCAGGTTCAAATCTTTCTGAGTCATCAGATATTTCAAACTTTTATTATCAGAATAAACATGACATTTCTTATCAAATAGATACTAGCGCCAAATTTTCAAAGCAAACACAATAGCCGTCAATTCCAGATCGTGTATCGGAAAGTTTTTTTCGTGTGGATTTAACTGTCTCGAGGCATAAGCTGTGACTTTGCCTTCCTGTATCAAAACACAACCCAGACTGTTCAACGAAGCATCACTGTAGATCACAAATTCTTTACCCAATTATGGTTGTACTAACACTAGAGCTTCAGTTAATAGGGCTTTCAACTGATCAAAACTTTTCTGACACTTTTCAAATCATTCAAATTTCACACCTTTCTGAAGTAATTTTGTTAACGGAGTCACAATAATCAAAAAGGCTTTCACAAATCGTCTATAATAACCAGCAAGTCCCAAAAAATTGCGGACTTCAGAAACATTTCTCGGAGGCTTCCAAACCAGAATAGCTGAAATCTTGCTCAGATCAACTCGGATACCTGATGCTGACATAATATGGCCTAGAAAACTAACTTCGCGTAACCAGAACTCACATTTACTAAACTTCACATATAATTGTTTATCTCGTACGGTCTGTAACACTGTTCTCAAATGCTCGGCATGTTCGGTTTCATCACGCGAATAAATCAAAATGACATCAATGAACACAACAACAAATCGATCTAAGTACGGTCTAAATATCTGGTTCATCAAATCCATAAAGCTAGCAGGTGCATTAGTTAATTTGAAAGGCATAACTAAGAACTCATAGTGTCCATACCTCATTCTAAAGTAGTTTTTGGAATGTCTGAATCTTTTACTCTCAACTGATAATAACCCGATCTATCTTTCAAAACACGGTAGCTCCTTTCAATTGATCAAACAAATCGTCAATTCTGGGCAGAGGATATCTCTTACACATAATTGCTTTAGTTGAGACACACTATTGTATACTAGCTCAACTTTACAAATTCTCGCTCGTATTCTGTAAAAAACATGCGGCCTTGTTTCAATTCAAGAAACTCTTTTTTGTTTCTGATCGATAAATCTCTGACTGATGTATTTTTTCCTAAATTCAAATTGGAAGAAATCCCAGGTGACTCGTTCTCTTGGAACTACAGATATCAATGTCTTTCACCAATAATAGGTCGTATCTCTCAGAAGCAAAATGACACACTTAAGGCATTCATCGGGAGTACATGATAATTCATCGAATACTCATATCGTATTCTCTAACCAGAATTTAGCTCTCTTAGCATCATCATTAGTAGTAGCACGAAATTCTTCAGCCCCATATTTTATAATTTTATCGACAAAAGGCTTATTCAACTGAATCGGATTAACTTGTGGCAAGACAAGGGCTTGCGGAGGATTAGATGGGGGTGAAGGTTGCGGCACGGCCGAATTGGTTCTTATATATTGTGTAAACCAATCATTCATCATTTGATAAAATGCTTGCTTAGCCTCTCCTTCGTGACTACTAGTAACAGGTCTAGATTCGGATGGCGCTGTCTCTTGAGCGAAAGAAGGTGCATTAGTTTCTACATCGTCAGCTACGGCTTGTTTGGAATCCATTTACTATATAAAAACATATTTTCATTGTCAAGAATCATCACACTATCACAGTTCATATATATGCCATGTATAGCTACACTCACAAATGCTACGTTAAACCTAGAATCGACTAAACTGTAGCTCTGATACCAATCAAATATAACACCCCTAACCCGTATCCGTCGCTGGACTAGAGTTAAGAGGCATTACCGGACATATCAGATCATTTAGCATTCATTTCATAATCATCAAAGCATCATAGTCACACATCATAACAGAGTCCATAACATAAGTCAATGACACCTAAAACATGCTTTAGAAAAGGGTCGGGACTAAACCGAGCACATACAAATTTTCTCAAGACTTAACAATTTTTCTAAGTTATAAAGGTCACACGCCCGTGTGAGCAGGCCATGTACCTCACACGACATTAGACATGCCTGTGTGTCTAGGCTGTGGCAAAACAGGGCATACATACTGACTTGTCCACACGGCCAATCACACGCCCGTGTGTCTAGCCCGTGCTCGAAATTGACTTGGCCACACTGCTTGGCACACGCCCATGTGTGCGATAGTGTGGTCTGCCTAGGCTCATTTCGAAATGGCTCTCGAGCAACACGGCTGAGACACACGCCTGTGTCTCAACCGGTGTGGGCAAAAATAGACTATTTACAAGGCCAACATGCCACCATTAAGGGTCCTCCCTACAAGCATCAAAACCAATTCATTTTATACCAAATTTTCAACCAATTCCCAACCAATTCATACACCAATCATGCCATATTATAATCAACCAATTTCATGCTATTAATCTATACCAAAACATAAGCCAAAGTAATACCTAAACATAAAATTCATAACCTTAATTTACTCATTCAATCTAATGCCATAATCTTACCAAATCTCAAAATAGACACTCACTAAAAACTTACCAGCTTGACCAATTCTCTTGGCCATATATGAACGCATCATATTAGCAATATTTCATCACATGGTTTATACTCAAAAGTCATATATAAACACAACCAAAACCAAGCCATATCACATGGCTAAATTTACACTTCACAACTTAAAACATATCTCAAATACTTCTAGCCTATACATGCCATATTTCAAATTTACATTTTCAAAAGGTACCAAAATAGAGGTCGATAGTGTGGTGATGATCCTTGATAATCCCTGAGCTCCCGATAGCTTCGATGTCTATAAAACAGTTGAAAACACATACAAAGTAAGCTTTCAAAAGCTTAATAAGCCATATACAAATAAACTTATCACATAACATAATTTAAATTCAATTCAATCATATAGATCATGGCAAAACATAACCACATATCTATAAATCTCATAGAACTCATACATATTCCATATGTCCACATATGTTCAAATACTTACCTTTTATTCTTAACCATGACATACATTTCAAACGTATCTGAGTTGATACACAACCACATAGTTACTCATTTCTCGGAATGCCCATTGAACCATACGGAATCAAATAAGATAAACGGATAACTTAGAAAGCTCGTACAATGCCAACGTCCCAAATGTGGTCTTACGTGTAATCAAGTATTGATGCCACTGTCCCAGACAGGCTCTTACACGAAATTAAATACGATGCCGATGTTCCTGACATGGTCTTACACTTAAATCTCAAATTGATGCCAATGTCCCAGACGTGGTCTTACACGAAATCACATATCGGAAATCCTATGTCATGACATATGTATTTTAGCTATTCTTATGGTTCATACGGGACTTTTCGGACATCGTCACATTATCGAAAATTTATTGGATTTCATATATTCAGCTATCATATCCATTTACCACAATTAAAATATCATATAAGCAATAATAATTTAATTTAACACATTTATTTGTATATCGACTTACCTCATACGGATTCAAACGAACGAAATCGACTACTCGACCACTTTCGACTTTCCTTGGTCTAATTCTGTTTTCTTTAGTTCTTGATCTAAACACATTCAAATTTGACTAATTTAATCTCACATTCATTCAAATCAATCCATAAACACATAATTAGGGAATTTTACAAATTGGCCCTCACATTTTCACATTTTAACACTTTAGTCCCTAATTTACAAAATCACAAAATATACAAAATTTCCTCTTTCACATACTTGGCCGAATATTCATAGTGTTCATATAAGCCCACATATTTTATTTATTTAACATTTTAGTTCCTCAAAATCTCATTTTTTACAATTTAACCCAAATTACTCAAATCCATCTAAAATTCAAAGACAATATATATTAACCCAACACATATCTTTCATTTTCCATCAACTAACTTCACAAAGCTTACAATTTCTTCAATGGCATAACTCAAAATCATCAAAAAAAAAATTGAGACATGGGCTTGATAGAACAGTAAGAAACAATCACAAAAACGTATAAATTATCAAAAACCAAACAAAATCCATACCTTCATCACTAATCAAAATTTCGAAACCCTAAGCTTGTATTTTTCTTTCATTTTCTTTGATATATTCGACCAACATTGATGTTAATGGCCTAAATTTTCACTTTGCTTTATTAAATATAACTTTAATTACTAAATACCAATTTTACCCTTAACTAATAACATATAAAATTCCATTAACTATAGGTATTTATGTCCATCCATTATTCAAATGGTCTATTCTCAATATAAGGACCTCTCATTTACAAAGACATAACAAATAAGTACACTTAACATTTGGCAAGCAACTTTTACATTTTATGCAATTAGGTCCTTTTATCAAATTGAGCACACAAACGATTAAAATTTCATACGAAACTTTCACACATGCTTAACCACATACTGTAAACACAGAAAATAATATTTAAATATTTTTCTAACTCGTATTTGTGGTCTCAAAACCACTATTTCGAGTAGGGTCTAAACCAGGCTATTATAGACGTAAACTAGGGTAGGTTGCTTAGCCTCGGTTCGATTTGCGCCGGTCGCTACAGTATTTGAAGCGTGATTCTGCCTATGGCCCCTCGGAGGTAATTGGCTCACTCTTTAATTTTAGGCTAGAGCTTGCGTTTGATCAATTCGTCGAGAGTATTCCCTCGCCATATGCTTCATCAATCCACATTTAAAAGCAAGCCCCCTATTTCTTCCAATACTCGTTTGAGTGACGCTTTCAACAACATTTACAGGTGTTGACCCCATCCCTACAGCCAGTTACTACTTTACTGCAATCTACCCTTTCTGGTTCGTTTTACAGGACAGTGGTTTGAACCAACGGAAACGAAATCTCTCTTAAATGAGACATTATTCTTCTCTCATTTCTCATGTTCCACTTACTTAGTCTCTTCTACAATCTTGGCTTGCTCCAATAAAGTCTCAAACACCTATTCTTGGTGAGAGGAGTAACCTGAATTTTGAGGTCAAAACGTAACCCATTCTCGAACCTCACACAGTTATCCTGTTCCATGGTGACTATACCCTGAGCATATCAGCTAAGTCTTAGAAATTCAGCCTCATATCATGTCACGATCTTTTCTCCTTACTTTAGCTTAATAACTCCAGCTTGCGAGCCTCTACATACCTAGTGCCCACATACTTATTCTAGAAGGCCACTTGGAAACACTCCTAGGTTATTCACTCAGCCTGTATACCCCTTATCACAGACTGCTACCAACGATAGGCCTCATTTCTAAGCAAGAATGCAATGCATTTCAATTTTTTCTCTGGAGTACAGTCTATGTCTTCCAAGATCGTTTTTGTTGACTCTATCCAATACTCAGCCACCGTGGGAGCCGTTCCAGCAACACCTTTGAATGTCTCAGCCCCATTCGATCGAAGCATTTCTACAACAGACCCACGACTCCCTGATCCAGTTTGGGCTCCAACAACTCTTTGAAACACTCTCAGCATTGCTTGTGTCACGGTATCATTCTGTCCTCGTAGCCTCTACCACCATTGGAGGTGGATTTCTCAACATACTACTCTTCAAAAATTGAGTTCTCACCCTAAATAGTCATCGGCTCTACAGGTACAGCCTTACATGGCCTACCTTTACCATGTCTACTTTGGGTATTCATAGTAATCTTTTGAGAGTTTTAAATCTAAAGTATATCTATAGTTTTCAAAAAAAAGTTCAAGCATTAGTTATCCTCCTAAATGTTCACAATCTTAAGTTTACATTTTATCTAAAGTTTTAACAGTAACTGAAGTAGGATCGACATCAAAGTCTCGTTTTAATTTCCTGCAGAAAACTAATTTTACAAAAACTTGTGGCATGGTTTTTCCCAAAATACCCATTTACTGCATGCATGCAAACTCATTCAAATTTCCATAGTCCAAGTTTAAAAAACCTGACTCTGATACCACCAAATGCAACATCCTGAATCCAGCCTAGATGTTATACCCGAATTCAAAAGATTACACTAACCACCAAAATGGCCTAGTAGAGTTGTTGTCGCTTATAAAATAGTTGTAATAAAACATTTGATTAATTTTAATAGAAAACTTAGTCTATTTTCAAAAAATTTTATGAGTTATCAAAAACTGATTTAGATTGACTTTCCTATGTAACAACGCCCCCTTTGTTTTTAAAACAAAACTTAGTTAATTTTCCATCTATTTGTTACTACAATTTCAATTACAATCTAGCAATGAAAAAATGATATTCAACTCAATTTTAATTTAATAAAAAGCAGATTTTATGCATAAATAATTAAAAACCATACTTCAACATAAAATTAAATGTCATTCATGCGATTTAAACCCAAATCCTAAGTCTCATGCCACAAATCAAAAATAAAATAATAGTCTCTAAATAACAAAATATCAAATAATAAATCTAAAGTAATTTAATAAAACAAAACTGAGTCGAGTCCCTTCGGATGCCATATTCGAGTCCTAACCTAGTGGGTCATCTGTAGAGATTGGAAATAAAAAGGGAGTGAGCTATGAAGCTCAGTATGAGTTCAATCACAAGAAAATCCGTGCAAACGATTAAACATATGGTAAGCATGTCATATAGAATTAATTCACAATGATAGTTTTAGAATATCATTACCTCATATCACTCAACAATATACATATAAAAATATATATCATCATAAATTCCAATTTTGTATGTACATGTTTTATGGATGCCATGCAACTTCAGTTTTTAATAGAATAGATCTTACCCTACTACTACACACCACAATGGGAGTTTCCCTGAACTCTATCCACCAACACACCGGGTTGCGATTTTAACCACTACTAGTTCGCAGATAAAATTGCCAAAGGTTGTGGACACACAAAAATCTCCGTAGATGGAATCTGCCTCTGGCTGTGGATTTCACAGTAAATAACCCATAAATAGAATTTTCCTTTGGCTGTGGATACACAACAAATTTTTATAGATAAACTGCCAATCTTCCTCTGTTCATATCGTCTCACCCCATGTAATGCAATGTGTTATACATATAATAGATCGATACGGTAACAATTATTATGCTTATCATAAATCGAATTACCAATCAAAAACATGCTTTATCATATATACAAGTTAACAATAACATAAGGCATGTTGATCATACAAAACATAATACGTGTGTATTAGGCATAAATTGTTCACAAATCAAGAATATATACTAATAATTCAGACATTCAAATCATGAATTTCAACTTTCATATTAACACGATTCAATCAAGAGAAACAAAACTCTAAAAATAGTTCAGGGGCCATTTAAGGACTAAATTGAACAAAGTATAGAATTGTTAGGCAAAAACTATAAAATCTAAGAAACAGGGGACACATGGCCATGTGACCGGAACATGTGGGAAGCCTTGGATTATATGGAGGGGTTACAAGATCATGTGGCTAGGCTGTGTGACAGACTGTGACCGTGGGCAAAATTAAGCTATAGGGGAGACATGACCATGTGAAGAGGTCTTGGCCATGTGGTTCATGAACTAGCCTAGGGTTTCAGGGGAGACATGATCATGTGAAGGGCCATGTGGTCCACATACCCGTGTGGCAGATCGTGTGGCCCTATCATATGCACGATTTTATCTTGATTCACTTGTAAAAGAACACACATCTGTCATTGGGATCTCGAGCGACGTTCCTCATGTTCAAATTTGATCCGGGGTACCTAAATCGGGTTCTTCAAACAACAATTATACAGGAGTTAACGTTTGATTTCAATATTTGACGATGTTATCGAAAGATCCAGCAAGGATCGAGAATGATTGGATAATCAAGTTACAAGATTAACGTGGATCAATGCTATTTCAAAAATTACAAGTTCTACTATTAGGAACAATTGAACTTTTCGAACTTGGATAAGAGAAACGAGTGTTATCAATGGCAAGATTAGCTATCGGTGGAAAATGGTTCACACTTAAGATTGGTTTTGATTCGGGAAATGAAAGCAATTTCAACAATTGGAGAGAAAAATATTTGCAAAGAAAAAGATGAAAAAGAAAAGGAAGAAGAAATAGGGAAAAAGGGCAAATTTTAGTTTAATTTGGAAAAGGAAACTATAATTCTTTTGCAATTAGGAAAAAAGATTAACCTAGGATTTTCAAACTTTAGGGGTTGTTTAGGTAATTAATCCATCTTGTTGAAAATAAAAAGGGAATGAGGAGAAAGAATAGTATGGCTTAAACCTAAGGTACAAAGGAGAAGGAGTGTGCTTAACCATTGGGCTACTACCCATACTTGATAAGTTTTTACTCCATTAAATATTTGTTTTAGAGTGATTTTCATCCTAGTTTGCTAAAATTATAAAAAAAAAATGAGGGAGGTGTGGATAGAACCTAAAACTTTTAAGGAGTACACTAACTACTTAACCATCAAATCAAAATCATCTTTTGGTTATTTATTTCATCTAAATGTATATATTTTGGGGTGTTACAAGAAATATTAAAAGGGGTACATTCATATCGAGAGAAAAAAGAGAAGATTTCAGATATTTTGACCATTGATTCGCATGGGTCTCCGAGAGGGTGATACAAGAAATATTAAAAGGAAAACGTTCATACCAAGAAAAAAAAGAGAAAATTTCAGATATTTTAACCATTGATTCGCATAGGTCTCCAAGAGAGAAATCCTACACAGTCTAATTTAGTTAATAGCAATCCAATAGTAGCTAGGGTTACTTTTAACAAAGATTTTGGTCTATGATTGGTGTTTTCTTCTTTTCTTTGTCTATTTACGTGAACTTATATATCCGCCATTATATATTTGACATTTTATTTTGCTCAACTATATATTTGCTATACTTAATATGTGGTTAAATCAAATAATGATTACGTTTATATTTAATTTATTTATTTTAGACAAGTATGATAACTAATTCCATTTCATTTTAAAAAAACGAGCATTTATTATTTTGGTTAAAATCAAATTTAAACGTTATTTTGATGTTTTTAAAATTACCATATATATCTTTATGCTTTAGTCTTTTTATTTTATAGATGCAATATAATAGTATTTTTTTCATAAATTAAAATTAGCATAAAAAATTATTAACATTTTGTTAAATTGATTTAAATTTTATTTTAAAAATATTTATATATAATTTTAATTTAAATTTCGGAAAAATACAAAATAATATACTAATATTTGTAATTAATAACATAAATACAAATATTATTTGTTTGGCCTTAATTTATATAAATTATTATACAAATTTTCAAGTAATTTTACAAAAGATGTTCACTTAAAAAGCTGAAATTTTGTAAATTTTCACTAATTGTTCTTCTTATTATTATTATTATTATAAAATCTTAATCATAGTTCTCTAATTATCAAACATCGTAAATTTTGTACAAAAATTTAATAAATAAATACACATGACCAACTCGGACGGGTTAAAAAACTAGTTGGATAATATTTATCTCAATTCAAGTTTATATCTAAAACTCTTATTAAGTATTATAGAGATTTTTTTTTTAAAATTTCTTAAGCTTTTCAAAAAAGAAAAGTAATTTTTAATAAATCGTTTGTATTTCTTTAACATGTAAATATTTTTATTCAAGTTATTTTTTATTAAATAAACACAAAATAAAAATAAAAAATTCATGCGAAACATGCATATCATTTTTATGAACAATTTTTCTTTTCATATATATTTGTTATAGGAGATTGTAGACGTTAAGTTCAAAAATACAAATTTACCATAGGTCACTTTTTAAAGATAATTTAATGAACCAACTAAGGGCGAAGGGCGAATCCAAGGGTCTTCCTAAATTATTCCAATTTTCATTTTAACCATCACAATAAGTATTTAAAGTAGAATAAATTATGTTTGATCCCCCCATATTTTTAATTCCTTTAGTTTTGATAAAAAAATTGACTTTTCTTATATAAATTTTAGGTTTAAGGGTGTAGAAAGTTCTCAAACTTTAAAAAAAAAACAATTAAGTCTTTTTTTTTTTGCATTCAATTCGGTACTTGAACTTTCAAAATGTATCAAAAAGACCCTCAAATTTTTTTTAAAAAAAAATCAATTAAGCCCCTATTTTTTTTTTGCATTCAATTAGGTACTTAAATTGTCAAAATATATCAAAAAGACTCTCAAAATTTTTCAAAAAAAAACAATTAAACTTTTTTTTTTTGCATTCAATTGCCAAAATACATTAAAAAGGGTTTTTTTGACTGTTAAATTTAATTGGCCCTAATTAAACTTTAATAAAAATATAAAAATATTTAAAATGTACCAAAATTAGAAAGAAAAAATATGAAAAAAATTTAAAATTTATAAAAAATTGTAAAATTTTATAAAAATCATAAAAAATTATAAAATGCATCAAAAAGGCCTTTTAACCATTAACTTTAACCGTTGGTGAAAATGATAAAAAATAAAAATCAATAAAATTTATAGAAAAATTATAAAATGCTTCTTTTGGTGTGATAATTTTTATAATTCTTTTACTAATTTATATTTCTTTTCATTTTTTATCATTTTCTTACGACTTTCTAAAATTATATATATATTTCTATATTTCTATATATTTTATAAAATTTTACAATTTTTTATAGTTTTTTTTACTTTTATAATCTTTTTCTAAATAATAAAAATTAATATTTTTATATTTTTTATTAAAATTTAATAATTGTTATAAACTTTTACTGATTTGTATTTTGTATTATTTTTTACCACATGTCACACCGTGATTTTGACACATGGTGACTTTAACTAAAAAAATTAGGTGCGGTTAGTTTTAAAGGTCAACTGTTAAAGTTAACGGTCAAATAGCCTTTTTGAAGCATTTTGTCAGTTCAAGTACCTAGTTCAGTGCAAAAAAAAAGGGGGCTTAATTGCTATATTTTTTTTGAAAAAATTTGAGGACTTTTTTGATGCATTTTAAAAGTTCAAGTATCCAATTGAGTAAAAAAAAAGAGCTTAATTGCTTCTTTTAAAAAAAATTTGAAATTTTTTTACACCTGGAAGCCTAAATTATATAATTTTGTGTGATAAAATTTGTGGGTTTAAATCTCACTATTTTAAGGAAAATCTGTCAATTAAATAAATTTTTTGGTTAATTACTCTTAATATTTCTATTACAAATTTTGCTTTCGTATTATAAAGTAATTCTATACCTATTAATTTGTTTTTAATAATATAACTTTAATTCACATGCAAATTTTATAATACATTTTTGCAATATTAATAAAAATCATTTTAAATAAATAGAATAAAATGCTGGACACTATCTCTCTCCACAAAAATAAAATAAGATATATTTTATATATTGTTTATCCCTTTAACAAAACTTTTGGGTTTTGTCTGCAACTGAAATAAAATTATTTTGTTGACTGTATAGCAGTTAATGAAGAACTGCTCCAAACCCCATTTTTCCCTCTTATTAATTCTCCCTTTGACTCAAAATAAATCCTTTTCAATGGCTATATATGATCAATCTAACAAATAGGGTTTTCAATGTAACAACTTTGTTTTATAGCACAATAATTTTGCAGTTAATTAAATGTTCCAATAATTTTGTGGCTGCTCAATGTCAAAAAGTTGCTCTTATTTATGTGAAAATCTAAAGTTGTGGTTCTACACTACATTTTACAACTCATGCAGATATATTACTTTTTTATATAAAAATATTTATTTAACAATATCTTTTTTTATAAAAAATCAAAATATTTAAATATTCATATATTTAATTTAATTTTGTTGGATTTTTAGTAATTGCAACACTCGATCAGTCGTTTTGAACATGCCACGCGCATTGGCAACTGCCCTGCTCACCACCTTGCATGTTTTGCTTCTACTGTTATTGATAATAATAGTATTAGTACCAACAACTGATGGATATAATTTTAAGTAATTTGGAGATGATATTATTAGATTGGTCAGTCATAAAATTTGAAAAGATTTAATCTTTATGGACCATAAAACAACATAAAAGATATCTTAATTTTATTAAAAAATAATTGTATTTAGGGATGGTAATGGAGTAGTTTAGGGACAAATATTGTTAAATCCATCACTGTTCTACAATTGGCACAGTCTACTCTATCATCTGTCTTGTTCCATTATGGACATATAATTTTGAAAACCACATCCATGGATGTTGAATACACCCATCATTGTCTCACCCCGCTTCACTTCAATTTAAAGTTTGCTACTTATATTTATATTTTTAAAATTTTTAAAGTCAAGAAAATATTTAAATATAAAATATATGAATTTTTTTAAATTTTATGTTATTACATATTTACCCGTTTAATAGTTTATCCATACAAAGATAAAATAGTAATTTTATATGGTGGAGTGGGTTAGAGTAGAGCAAGCAATTATCATAGCCGTTTTATACTCACTATCCAAAAGAAAAAAATCCATCTCGTCTTATCTTGCATGCACTTTTCAAAAGAAAAACAATTTCTATTCAAAGTAGATTAATTCAAAATCCATTAAGCGGTTGAACTTTTTCATCCTTATATGCACCAATAATCCACTTCACACGTTGAGACCAATTAAATTAGTTATATATCCAATAAAATAAATATTTGTGATTGAATTTGTGTTTAACAAAAAAAAAATGGTTTATTCCACCCAGTCTCATGGGGCATTTTCTCATTTAATATATGTTCCTGCCAATGTATTGAATTGGTCCCAATCTAAAAATCAAAAATTAAAATTGCAATAGAAATAGTTAATGGTATAAGAGACATCTACTTATTTGAGCTTTAATTAATTTTTTTCTTTTATTTATTATTTCCCCGTTGGCTTAATTAGCATTTACTTATATGACCTAGCTAGTGAATTAGAAACAGATCATCAAAGAGATAACCCCGAAAATGACTCATAAAGTCTAAAAGTGTACGAAAATATTAGCCAAAATTATTGAAGAAATAATTATGGCTTTTTGTGTGTGTGTGTGTGGGAGGGTTGATCAATTTATTGCTTTAAATAATATGTCTAAATTATTGCTTTGCATAATGGAACATAATTATGTACTTTGGGTAACATGATTTTTAATAAATAAAATAAAACATTGCATGCCTCCATTACAAAGATAAACATTAGGTAAACTTTTGGGGGGTTAATGTCTGCTATTTTTACATTTTACACAAGTAAAGTACTCAAATAAGTTGCTATATTACTAGAAAACCTCTAAAAATAGAAAGATAAAAAGGAATGGTAATTTTATAATTAAATTATAACTCAAGCCTTCAAATATAAAATGCTAAGTAGTTTCAATTAAGCAAAAATGCTTGGGTGCTATACAAAGTGTTGTTCTACATATATATATTCAATACCCATGTTCCAAAATTTACCTTTGGGAAAGCTTTGACACTTTATATATGGTAATAAATTTATAGTAATGATAGTGACCCAAGCTAAAAATTCCATTTTCAATACTTAACTGCTAAATTTGTTATTAGATGGTTAAAGTTTAAAGGGATAGTTTTTATCATTTGGTGCATGAGATGTGAGGAAGATTTATTGAGGTGGGTTCAAGGCATTTGTAAGTGCAATCCTTAGTGGTTTGGATTTTTTTGGGTGTAGATTTTATAATTTTGGGAGTTATGTGAGAAAAATAAATAGAAAATTATAAAAATATGATTGATACAATATCATATAAACATGATTTTAGCTTCCCCTTATTGCCTATGTATATATTATTATGTAATAATAATACAAATTTAATCAATATTTGTAAGTAAAAGATTCACAAATAATCATTTTTGTATTCATTGTTATTTAATATAAATTTAATTAACATATCAAGTAGGGGTGAAGTTAAATTTTTTTTTGAAAAGAATTAATTTAAATATTTTTATGAAAAATAAAATACAATTTTATTATATATTAACTTAAATTTTTATAAATTTATTCATTTTAAAAGAGTTTAAAGCTCTGTCAACCCCAATTATCACCTCCAATATCAAGAGACTCGCAAATTCACAAATTCTTATAGGCGTGAAAGATCGCTATGAGTGCATTGAAAATATAATGAATGAGATTTTAACCGTCAAAAATTATATAAAATAATATTATTGAAGTGCCAAATAATTGTTTTTCCTTGTATTTAGTAAAAGGATTGTATTGAAGTAGAAAAAGAAATCTTTAGTAATTTAATAATTAAATAATCATTAAGCGGTATTCATAAGTTGAATAAAATAAAATATTTTAAAAATAATTCTGAGATAAAAGCAATATAAAAATGGTGATTTGGTGTATATAAAGACAGACAGAGAGAGAGGGAGAGAGAGAGAGAGAGAGAGGGGTCCCATTTAAGAAAAGCAAAAATTGAAGACTTAAATGAATGGTGTGTGGCGAGGAAAGGGTTTAAAGGTGTAAATTTGGGATCCAAGATTTGGATTGGCTGGGAAAGGACACTGGGGACACCCACCTTAAATTCTCTCTTTCATCATTGCCAGCTTTGAGTTTGCATGGTCCAACACTTGCTTAATTACCCCTATTAAATGAAATATCCATTACACATTTTAATATTCCACATTGCAACTCTTTCTTCCATTTTTGGAAAAAATATTTTCTATCTTACTTTTATCATTATTTAAAAAGTAGTTGATCAACAAAATATATGTTAACTCATAAATTCTTCGACTATTTAATGAGTAAATTGAAGGAACATTACACGATTGAAACTCACAACTTACAAAACTAATATAGTAAGGTTAATACATAAAAAGATCCTCATAATAATAATAAGCTTTTTAACTACTGCCTCGCAATGTTTCGATACTTAAATAGTATGGGTATTAGAACCTGGACTCCTAAGAATAAAATTTAGCCCCAAAACACTTAGAAACATATCCAAACACTTTCATATCATTTCAACAAGTCAATACATTATAAAACAAAACTAAAAATCATTTAGGCTCAAATGCATCTCATAAACAAATTAAATTAAACACAAATTGAAGCTTATTTAAGAATATAAAAAAGGATTCAAATTTTCATTTCAAATTTACAAATACAAACACAATCTAAATCTTTATGTACATGTCGAGATTCTTGTCACGACATCGAGCCATTTCTCTTCCAAGTTGCACATTCCTTACTAAAGTCGTGACACTATGTTATTGTCTTCATAGTCGCGACTCACCTAGTTTGAACTCATGACACTATGCTACTACCCTCAGTGTCGCAACATCCATAATTTGATGTTGCAACAAAAGTTCTATTTTAGCTATTTTTTATATTTTAGTCCCTCATTTATTACCAGAGTATCATGAGAACTTCCGTAAGCCTACTTATAACCCAAATTTGAATAAAAAAATATTTTTAAGAGTTTTAAAACTTAATTGTTTGTATGATTTGTCTTGTTGGATATTGAAGTGAAATTGTAGTTGCTTCGACAGTGAATGTGGCATCTTAGATCTTGGATTCGACGATTAGGTCAGTATTGGTGTAACACTCCTTACTCGACCTGATCGTCAAGTCCTAGCTACAGGATGCTACATTTGTTGTCGGAGAAACTATAACAAATTTCAAAGCATTTAATCATCTCAACATGCTTTCAAGTATAAAACACATTTTAATAAGATGTAAAATCACTTCTGGGTTTTATACGAGCTTAAGAAAGCTCTTTTATAACTAACCTAAGGTTGGTTGAGCACATAATTGAAAAATGTCATATTTATATGAATCATAAAAGTCTCAAATATCTCTTATCCCAAAAGGAGTTATGTAACACCCCCTACCCGTATCCGTCACCAGAATAGAGTACGAGGCATTATCGAGAAGCACGAAACACTTACAGATAATTTAAATACATTTTCATAACAATTTGTTTCGATTTCATACTATTTCATATTTAAGCTTTATTCACCAAAGTATTTAAGCTTTATTCACCAAAGTATTTGAAATATCATCTTTATGCAAATAGCACACATGAGGTACATAATTCCATAATTATGAATGAACACATTTATCAAACATATTACATGTTTTTATATATATATATATATCATAGTTTCATAGTTCTATGTATCAATTACCATCACTTCCTCGTATTTCAGACAAATACGTGTAACAGTTCATAAATATGAAATTCATTAACTCTTCCTACCAATCACAATTTAAATTGCCAAATCACTTATTAAGCCCAATTTCAATGTTCACTAAAATCTATCATATAAATTTGGATGTACGTATTCATCAATAAATTCCATTCTCATATTTCCACATACATTTACTTTCCACATTTATGAATTCAAATAGCATATACAAGACATACCAATGCATTTCAAGTACGTTTTCATGATATTTCATTTCGAACTCAGATTATTTCATACTAGAAGTTTTCTCATTAACTCATTTGGAATACCAATTCATACAGGTAATACACTCAAGGCGTAGAAATATATAATCACAAATGAACTTATTCATCAACCAAGTTTTATGCTCATGTCTCATCTACTCGTATTTCCTGATGTCACATAATTCCATGTAATACTTACCAAACTTCTTCAAATTAGTGAACATCTTACGGAATTGAGTACTTCATTTTCTCGATGCCATAGTTCAACTATGGTCTTACACATCTTCAGATAATGATGCCATAGCCCAGCTATGGTCTTACACATATTCATATATCGATGCCATAGCCCAGCTATAGTCTTACACGTAATCACATATCACATATTGATGCCATAGCCCAGCTATGGTCTTACACGAATCACATATCTCACTGATGCTATATCCCAGATATGGTCTTATACGAAAATCACTTTTCACTGATCAGGTAGCCGAAACTACCACTTTTCACTTGTTATTTGTCATTGATCAGATAAGTGTAGCCGAAGCTATCACTTATCACTTTCACTTGTCCTTGATCAGGTAAGTGTAGCCGAAGCTATTACTTATCACTTTCATTTGTCCTTGATCAGATAAGTGTAGCTGAAGCTATCACTTATCACTTTCACTTGTCCTTGATCAGGTAAGTGTAGCCGAAGCTATTACTTATCACTTTCATTTATCCTTGATCAGATAAGTGTAGCCGAAGCTATCACTTATCACTTGTTGCCATGGTCCAACCATGGTCTTTTCCTTCAATTCATCTTGTCACTGAACTGGAATGCTCAATTTGATTATTTATTCAATTTTCATACTTTTACATTATTCACGATTTTATCATCAATACATATGAAATAACACATCATGAAATTCATAAAATTAACAAATGATCACTAAAATTTAGCCATATAAACTCAGAAGTTCGATTTTTGTATTATAACGATAATCATAATTTCATAATAAATATTCCAAATAAGTCATTATATTATTTCTAATTCAACACTTATCGATTATAATCGGGCATGTGATCAATTTATACACGAGTCATTCATATATATATGTATATTTTTCCTCCTCCTCCTCTCCATCCACATCCTTAGTATAAATAACACACTTGTGAGTAACCTTATCCATAATTTTCACTAATTACTTATGTGAATATTCAAGCTATCCACCTGTGTCATAGTCACTAAATTATTTATATCTGAAGCTACGGAACTCCAAATTGAGGTCCAATAATTTTCCATAAAACTAGACTCACATATCTTCTTACCATAAAAATTTCATAATTTTTGGTTGGGCCAATTAATACAGTTTATTCATTGAAGTTCCTCCTGTTCTGCTGTCTGACAGTTCCGACCCTTCTTCACTAAAAATTATTTATCTTCTTGTACAGGATTTAAATGATGTTTCCGTTTGTTTCTCTTGAAAATAGACTCATTCAGGATTCTAAAAATATAAATTTAAGCCCATAATTATTTTTATCCAATTTTTTATGATTTTACAAAGTCAGAACAGGGGAACCCGAAATCATTCTGACATTGTCTCACAAAATTCCTCATATCTCATTATTTACAATTCCATTGCTTACATAATTTCTTCTATAAGAAACTAGGCTCAATAAGTTTTAATTTCATATTTTATTCATTCTCTAATTCCATTTCTACAATTTTTGGTGATTTTTCAAAGTTAGACTACTGCTGCTGTCCAAAATAGTTTTAGTGCAAAATGTTGATTTCCATTTTGCCCCAAATTTCACAATTCATACAATTCAGTCCTTGCTCAATTAACCCCTCAATTAAGATAATTTTCTCAATTAATACTTTTCCTAGACATTATAAGTTATTTCATAACTATTTAAATTCAAAATTTCCACATAAAACACTAACTTCAAACTCTTTTACAATTAGGTCCCAAACATTCACTTTCTATTCAATTCTTTCAAAAAAATCAGCATATAAACAATTTGAAGCTCTAATTCCATGCCAAATCATCATATACTTCCAGCACATATTCATATCAACTTTCAATTTCTTTCATAGAATAAAAAACTAATGAATTCAACAAGTGAACCTAGTTGTAAAAGTCATAAAAACACAAAAATTTCAAGAAATAATCAAGAATTGAACTTAATTGAAATAAAAATATGAAAAACCAGCTTAAGGGAACTCTTCCATGGCGTTTTTGCTGATGAGAATGCAGAAAAATAAAGAGAAATCTAGATAATTCCACTTTAGTCCTAGCTTTATTAAGTAAATTTTGTAATTTTCCAATTTTGCCCTTAATTCTCCTTATTTTCTTGCTGATTCCATGCTCTTGCCGTCCAGCCCAAATAGACCTTGGGTCTATTTTCCTTTTGAACCCTCTTTCTTTTATCATTTAAGCTATTTAATCATTTCCCACAATTTTGCATTTGATACAATTTAGTCCTTTTTGTTCAATTAACTATCAGAACTTTAAAATTTCTTGACGAAACTTTAATACTAACTTATTAACACTCCATAAATATTTATAAAAATATTTATGGCTCAATTTAAAATTCCCGAGGTCTAGATACCTCATTTTCGATTCTAATTATTTTAGTATTTATTTTTAGTACACTATTCACTATTTCAAATTTTTCCTAACTTCACATTTAACTTATACTCACTAAATTAATAATATTTCCTACTCATTTGTCGGATTTAGTGATCTCGAATCACTGTTCCGACACCACTGAAAATTAGGCTGTTACAAGTTAAATCTAAGATAATGTTTCTATATTGTATTGTTGAAAGATTATGATTGTATAATTGATTAGGATCCTGGGAAAATGAATGTAGTGACAGATGTAATGAGTCGAGAGTCAACACTTAAGTTGAAGCAATATTTGCTTAGTTGAATATTGGTGATGATGGCATCTTTTTAGTTGAACTACAAATAAAGCTTGTGTTGATTGATTAGATAAAAATAGGTGAAATTCGTAGATACTAAGCTGACAGAGGGGATTAAGGTTGTTTAGTGAAGAGACAGTAAGAATTACGACATCAATGTGAATAAATGTCTCTGATTCCATAATCGCATTTGTGTACCTATCGACAAAATGAGTCTTGCAATCATTAGAAGGTTTGCTGCACAAGGGTGTAATGTGTGCGATATCTATTCTTAAAGAAGAGGTATTATGACACCACAAACTCGACCGGGAAGGACCGACTCGAATTCGAAGCATTACATTAGCCACCTAAGTGGCTCTCCAGCTAACGACCATCCAAGACACACCCCGACATTATAACACCTTAATCTTATCTAATTATTAGTTATTTATTAATCTGGAAGAAAATTACCAGCCAATTTTAAACTTTTCCTAGGTAATTTAACCTAAGGGCATTTTCACCATTTTACCACTTATGGTAAAACTAACCCAATTTTAGTTCCAGGTGTTTACCAACTTTCTTTTAGTCCAATTATGCAAGCCTAAAAATTTTAACTTAACTTGAGTTCATTTACTATGTCTAATTCAAGTTTTATTATTAGAGACTAAATCGTAATTTAAAAAAATTAGAATACCAATTTAAAGAGACAAAAATTCAAACCCCAAAACCTACATAACCGTGTTCCCCAAACCATGTGTCATTAAACGACCGTGTTCGCATCGTGAAAAACTTTTAGACTGATTGCACATGCTCATGTGGAAATTCTAAATGGCCTTGTGTGATAGCTCCAGTCTCCACACGCCCGTGAAAACCACTACACCTATTTTTACGAAAAACTCGTTTTAAAACTCGATTTTGCATATTTTAATGGCCAATTAAACTTGATTTAACTACGATTAATTAACATACATATACATACACTTTCAATTGAGTTTATTAACATCAATCAAGCCAAAATTATATAGAATTAGACAATCAATTGCATGCATAACAAACACTGAATAAATCAAACAAGTGGCGTACCTTAGTCGTTAGTAAACCACTCCATGGAAGCTTCATTTAAACAATCGTTAGTACAAATTTCATGCCTCACACACCATATTATAAATCCATGTGTTATCAAGCAACATTATACCGTAAATCATTCAATAATTAAACTCAAACATGCCTCAAAATTATTATAAAACCATCCTAAATAAAATGTCCAATGTCCAAAATCCAATTACAACCAAAATTAAACTAATTCCCAGGAGTTCCACAATGCCCGATTACAGTCTCTAAAACATGTAATAAAGTCTTTACCAAGCTTAAATCTCTTGGAACTTTCTTGCTCGGCTCTCCAACTCCTCAAACTCGACGGTTATCTTCACAAATTGTGAGGGTGTGAGCTTTAAAAAGCTTAGTGAATGTTAATAAAAACACTAAATCAACATCCAAATCATGCTTAAATCACATCCAATCAATCACCAATTATCAGCCATAATAATGAAACATGTCAATTTAATTTCTATATGCTTTATCAATATCAAGAACCAATTATTCATGGTTTACAAACATCGAATGATATAACAATAATCACACATAAATATATTGGTGTACACTTCTCATGGCTTAACCAGGTGATCATACATAGGATAAATAGATCTTCGAACTCCCACAAATATCAAATATAGTCCATTGAGTTAAGCGACCAGAAGCACATGCTCCCTTATAGCACCTCAAATAACCCAATGAGTGGAGACTCATGCTCAACACTCCCTTATCTACTCTAAACAAATCAGTCCACCTAAAGTCATATGCTCACAATGTCACAAATAAATATGAGTACTAACAAATCCTATGATATACCAACTATATCCAATGGATTCACCATACATGTTGCAAATATATTCAGTCGAACATAGCATATAAATCAGTCATTATTGTGCTCAATTTAATGTGACAAAATGCTTATGTGTAACATGTAACATAGTCATTTAACATAAAATTAAATTAAGCATTTCATTTGCCATTTTCCAATGTTCGATTACCAATTGTAACACCAATATATCATGATCAAAAACTCTAGTAACCATGCTCTAATCATCAATATAATTAGCCTAATTGAATTGCACAAAATCACCTAAATGCTTACTTACCATTATTCAATAAAAATTGAACTCTTGTACATATAACATTAATCTTGCAAAAATCATCCATTCAACCATAATTAATCAATTGAAATCATCAATTAAGCTACTAATTAAACATAAATGAGGGTTGTAGTGGCCTAAATTCGTCTGGCCCAGACAAGACAAAAACCAAAAAATAATATTAATATCAAAGTCCATTTACAAAAAAAAAACCAGATTGGCCCAAATTACAAGACCAAACCTAAACTATCCTAACCCAAACCTGCTAAACCCAATAACCCAATAGCCAAACCTACACATTTTCAGAAATCCTAACCCCCTCTCACGCTGCAGCCTCTCCACGTCGGAAGACGTGCCGTCTGACACCCCCTCTACCACCACCACCTGTAAAACAACAGAGAAACAGAAGCAAAAATTAGAAGTAGAAGCAAAGGAAGAAAAAGACAAAAAGAAAAAGAAAAATATTTGTAATATTCGGCTATAAAGCCCGAATCCTTTGTAACTTTCGAAAAAAGAAGAAGAATGAAATAAAAGAAAAAAACAAAGCTTAAAAAAAGGGGTAGTTTGTTTTATATTTTTATTTTCGAAGAAAACATAAAAAAAAACAACAAAAGGTTTAAACTTTTGTTTTACCTTGCTTCGCCACCGTTGTAGGTGGCCTCCTCTGGCGTTAAAAGGGTCTTCGAATCCTTTGGGATCCGTCCAAAGCTTCATCAAAAGAAGAGAAACCGAAAGGTTTCTTGTTCGTTTTGTCGAGTTTACTCGGATTTTTGGGGATTTAAATCTGGAATCCACGCGTGAAATGGGAGGCAAAAAGGGGATTTTTTGGGAATTTTTTGGCCACCAGAGGTGGCGGTCGCTAGTGTCGATAATCGATGGTTGCGGCAGATATGCCATGACCCTTGGCCGGATGGAGAGGGAGTTGAGAGAAAAAAAGAAAGGGGAATTTTTTTTTAAATAGAGAAGAGAAATGATTTTTTAAAGGTTTTTTAAACTTATATAAGGGTCTAATACGACACCGTTTTAGGTTTGACTTCCAGACGCCCAAAACGAGATCATTTAATGACCGACTCAAAATCCGACCGGACCCCTCATAGGATCCGGGTGTTTCTTTGAATGAGGGGTCAAATTTTTTGCCAGGTCCTTCCGCCTTTAGGTGCTTTTCAATGTGGTCCTTATTTTGTTTTTCTTCTTTTTAAAATTATGCAATTTAATTTTGATTTGTTTTCATTATGGTACCCAGGTTGTTGACCTTCTGGAGAGTGACACGTGTACTGAGGTTGGGGTTATTTTCCCTTTTGGTCCCTGTATTTTTATTTTATTTTAATTTTACCATTTTATTTTGTTCTTATTTATTTATAATTTAATTTTATTGTAGTTTCAATTTAGTCTCCTGTTCGTTTAATTGAGTCCCTGTACTTTCTTTTTTTTATGTTTTGCCCTCGAATTTCCTAATTATTTTATTTTAGTCCTTTAGTTTTAATTATTGATACTAATAATACTATTAAGTAATTATCGATGCTAATTAATATTATTTTTGTTAAAATTTGCTCAAATATCAATATTTTATGTAATTATATTATTATCATACATTTTATATCATTTCATTATTATTATCATTATTATCATATAGTACCATTAATTAAATATTTTTCTTATTGTTATTATTATTTTTTGTTATTGTATTCATTATAGTATTGTCATTTTATTTCATTATTTATGTTGTTATTTTGTTAATATCATAATTTTCCGTCATCATACAATATTATAAATATTGCTACTCCATTTTTTCGGCGCAAGCACATAAAAAAATAATAATTAAAATCGGGCAATGTTTGTTATTTTTGGAATTCGAGGAGTAGCGCTCCTCACTTACGGAGTATGACTTTCTCCTTAAACCAAAGCAATCGAACATCTTATTCAAAATTAAAAGACATATGAGATTTAAGTAATAATTAAATAATGAGCAATATTTTCGAGGATTCGAGATGCCGTGCCCTAACTTACGGGGCATGACCTTTTCATTTTGATTACCTCGAGATAAGAAGGTCTTTTACATGAGTTTTAATTCAATTAGCGATATTTTAATTAAATAACATCATCTAAAAAGGAATTGCATTTTAAATTCTCTTCTCAAGACATTAAGTAATCAATTAGATACCAATTTTGGGCGTTATGAGAGTGCTAACCCTTCCTCATAAGTAACTGACTCCCGAACACATTTCCTAGATTTTGTAGACAAAGGTGATCCAATCACACCTAAATAAAAAAGATTGGTGGTGACTCCATTTTCGATTTTAAAGTAAAAATTCAATTTCCAAATAGGTTTTGACAAGGGTCAATTTACCAATCACCCTTAGAAACACTCACTACACAATTTATTCTACCACAAATAAGTGATCAACTAAGCAAATCCAAGCTTCAATTCTAGTTAGCTCGGTCCTCTTCAAGATTTAGAGCTTCAACAGAGATAAAGTAGACATTATCACATTCCAATGCTATAATAAACACAATTTTTAATTGATTATACTAATCGAAATCCTCTCACAAAGATACCTCACCGGATTTGTAACATCAAGTCTAAAACTTAATTCCTCACAAAACCAATCTCTCCAACGCTCCTAAACACTTTCAATCGTCAATACTAGACCAAATACACTTATAATAAGCATCAATTTCATTTTTAAATCAATTTCACAAAATTCTGGAAAATCGATTCATAAAGATGATGAAATTCAGTTTTCTTTAAATTATCTCACGAGTCATGTTTAATCTTGATAAATAAGATCAAAAACCTTTTAATAGATCCTTTTGAGTTGAAACATCCATTGATTTGTGGATTTCCTCTCAAAATTTAAGATTTCACCATTAAAGAGCCATATGTTCTTGGAAAAAGATAACATTGATAAAAATCCTTTAATTGACTCTCAAATCATGTAAAAATGTTTCTAATCATCATAAAAACAAGTTTAGGATTGAAGATTACTTTTGATCTGCTCTAAATTCGTTGATTGAAAATCTTGATTCAAGAAACTTGAGAAGTTTCAGAATATTTTTGGCTACTTTTGAGAATAATTTCGAGTGAATTGAGAGAGTATTTTAAGAACGAAACTCGTTGGATCTATTCTCTAATGATATATCTTTAAAATCATGCAAAGAAAATTAATTTTAAAGCTCTCTAATCTGATGTAAAATGTGTGAAAAGTGGGCCAGATACATTAGTTTTAAAACTGAAACCACCACCAGAAATTTAAAAATTGGAAAATTTGCCTAATGGCCACTCCTACATTTCCCTTACTTTACCATTTAATCCTTTCCCTCCAAAATTCTGAATTTTAATGTTTATTTTCCATATAAATACTCTAAAATTTCCCTTGTTTTACAATCATATCCTATTTAATTAATATTTAAATTTTACTCAAATTACCCCCAATAAAAATTATTTTAAAATTCTTTTGCAACCCAAATTGATTATTTTCACTAATAATTATTTAAAACCTTTAAATTAATTTGTTGAAAATATTTTTTATATTTTCTGGATTATTGTTTAATCAATTTAGATGGAATTAACCCCTTAAATTAAATTAAAAATAACTAGAAACCCTATAAATTCCTAGTTTCACTCTCAGAACCTGAAAAATATACCCGAAACTACTAAACCCAGTTTAGCGATATTACAATATCAGTGGTGGTTGACAAAACACCTGTCATGTGTCAATTGATCAAGTTCCTTAGAAATTCTTCTAGTTTGAGTTTCAAAAGAGATAATTGGCAAATTGCATCTTGAATACAAAAAGTAAGCATTCAATTCATGATGTTGAAACAGAGTATATGTTAGTTATTAACTTGGAGTGAGAATTCTTGTAGTTCAGCAAGTATGCCTTCTAGTTAGTGTCGACCGAGGAGGGGAGCTGCGAGATGTGCTTCGAGTTTAGTTAGTTTCACAAAAGATTAAAGATTCTATTGATCTAATTGAACGAACAAATATGGTTTAGCAAGCCATAGGCTTACGCAAGAAAATCGAGCCTTCTAAAGTCCTTGGAAAAAGAGTCGGGACTTCTAATTTCATCATTTGCCAAAGTAAGCTAGAGAATCTCAAAGATCTTTGAGATTAAATCCTATGAATGTCAGATGTCAAGCAATCATCAGTGCAAGTAGGTAGTACTATATGTCTCACAAAAGATTCAGACATTCCAAATTGTGAACATTTCGTAAAAAAGCACATGAGTGAATGTTGGAAATTGACAAAAGCTTGTTTTTCATGTAGGTCTCTGGAATATTTTCCCTGAGAGTCCTGAAAAATGTTAATGATACTCCTCCCGCTACTTAGAAGTTTCTCCTATAATTAGGGGTCGAGGTGTAATCAGTTAAGGGAAGCTGGTTCTACAATCCATCAAGCAAAAGCTAAAGCTTTTGCACGAGCCTATGTAGTCCAAATTAGGGAAGAGGATGATGTTGCCGATGTTGTAGCAGGGAAATTGAAATTGGAGTTGTTAAGTATAAAAATATCTGCTCCAAGTCCTTTGACACAAACTATGCTCATTGATCAAGTGTGCGATGCCCTTGAGAATTCCAAAATAAAACATTCCAATTGATTTGTTATCGTGCTGTTTGATGACTTTGATGTAATTTTAGGAACAAACTGATTGACCGAGCAGTGTGATTATGGACTACCACAAAAAGGTCTATGTCCAAAGTTTGAAAGTGAAATTATTGAAGTGAAAGGCATAAGATCAAGTGATTCTACTCGTATCATTTCATTAGTTTGAGCAAATAAGATTTTGAATCAAGGTGATGAAGCATATCTAGCTTATTATTAACTTGAACTCGGATGAAAGCCAAATGAGTAAGATCCAAACAGTATGTGAGTTCCCGAAAGTGTTTTCAGAAGAATTGCTAAGATGGCCTTCTGATATTAAGGTTGAAAATGCAATTGAGGTTTCCCCGGGTAAACTTTCGTATCTATTGCTCCGTACCATATGAAATTGTAACAACCCATTTTTCAATGGTGTTGGAAACAGTGGTTTTGAGACCACAACGAATGAGTCCATAAATACTATTTTTTAGTATTTATGAGCCAAGTATTATGATATAGTGAATTTTGATTTGATAATTTCATTTAATTAGATAATTAGTTAAGTACAAGTGGTTTGATCCTAAAGTCAAGTGGTTTTGGAAAATAAGATATCGGGACCTCATTTTCATAAATCGAGTCCTCAAATATTTTTATCAAATATTTACAGAGTTTTTATAGAGGTGTATTTAATTTTGGTCCGAAAATTTTAATAATTTGATAGTCAATTAAGGAAAAAGGACTAAATCGTAAAAAAAATCGTAAAAATTTTTCGCTATTGATTTATAATTGTTAAATGGATTACTTAATAATTAATTAAGGACTAATGTAGCAATTTAACATCTTTTAAATGTTTGTAAGGTTAGTGCTCTCGTTTTTTTCTTAATTATATTATGTTAAATTACGTTATAATAAAATAATAAAAAGTTAAAGTTAATAAAAACAAAAAAAAAAATAGTATCATCTTACCATTTTTAAGATTAGAGAGCTTTGGCTAAGCTTTCAACGATGCTTGTATGTACTTTTAAGGTCCTTTTTTCATGATTTTTATGTTTTTGAGATCATTGCAACTAGGTCCAGCTAACCCATTTTTCTGTTTTCAAAACTTTTAAAGATTAAAAAAGTTTCAATTGATGTTATTTGAGGTTTTTGAATGTTTATGGTAAATTTGGAAGTTATATTTAAGGATTATTTGATAAAGTAAATTTTGTTAATTTTTGCATTTAGGGACTAAATTGTAAATATGTCAAAAGTGAATTTAAATTTCTGTAAATTTGTATTTTTTAAGGCTATAGAAGGACATAATTGAAATTGGAATGAAAATAAAGCTCAATTGTGAAAGTTATACTTGTTTTAGTATTAGAGACTAAATTGAATAAAATGTAAAAGTTCAAGGAAATTATATAAAATTAAATTTAAAGATTATAAGCATGAATTTTATTGTTATTATGAGATTTTTATTGATATTTTAAATCTTAACTATTATATAGATCAAGTTGTTGACTTAAGAGAAAAATGAAAAACTATTGAATAGCCCTTGGTATCCAAAGCGTTACTGTTTTATCAGTTAAGTTCATACAGTATAAATATGTTTAATTTGTTGTTGAGTTTTATTTGTATGTTCATTCATGTTTAATTAGTAACTTTAATTAGAACTTTGATAGGTATATTTGAATTACGTAATGGATGTTTATGATAAGAGCATATGATGTAAATTGAGTGATGCATGTGAGTAAGGTGATAAATTAGAAAATGAATTCATGATATAGATATTGGGTTGAGTTTGAAAATTTACCATCTAAAGCTATATATATGTGTGGATTTAGCTTAAAGCCTTATGCATTTGATGTTGTTTTGGATACCATGATAGGTGAGATTGGTATACATTGAATCATGTATTTTGTAAGTGGTTAAGGTAAGTTAAATGTTTATATTGTATGAGCTTAGTAAGTATTTTATAATATTTACCGTGTTACTACTTTTATGTAGATTTTGGATGTTCGAAATGTGTCGATCGAATCAACGATAAACACACACCTACCATCTTTCAATTTGGTAGACTTTTGATGTTCTGAAGTTGGTTACTTGTGGCATGTACATAGGTTGAATGAATTTGTGCTAGTTAAAGCGTGTTATGGTATAACAGCCTTGTATATATTTATGCTTATGTTTGTGAAATTGTTAAATGGTGTTAGTTTATGGGAAAGTGTAGCTACGAAAGTTTTGAAATTGGAAAGTTTGGATTAGATGTCCATATGTAATACTAGTGATATGCAATGGTTATAATATGATTTACATTTGGTTTGAGATTAATGAATTGTTGGTGCCAATAAAGGCATATTGGTTGCTTGTTTGAATGATTAGGTAAATTGATGTTTTGGTCTTGAAATGTGCATATTTTGGAGTAGGTTTGAATGGTGTTAAATGACATTATAAGTCATTTGGTATGAATGGTATGAAAATTGCTTAAAAGAAGTCATATATGTTGCACGCGGGCTACCATACAACCATGCTTTGCACATGGTTTGTGACACCCCAAAATAGGGTCTAAGAGTTTTAAAGGTATTTTAAGAATTTTGGTAGGGGCTGTGAACTGGTTGCCTTGACTCTATTTTCAAATGTTTGGAGAAACTCGTCTTTCTTATCTAACCACAAGGCCTATTGAACCAATTTCACTCGTTCAACTAGATCAGCAAATTCTTTAAGCTTATGCGAGACTAACTGAACTCAGAGTTCATCTCATAATCCCTGAAGAAATTAATTACAACTCTTCTCTTCTATAGGCACTAACTCGGGAGCATATTTTTTGAGTCGCAAGAACTCTCGTTCGTAGTCAACTACTAGCATATTCCCTTGCTTCAACATAATAAATCATTGCTTTCTATCTTCTAAATACAGTTCACTGATATACTTCTTTTCAAAATCAGACAAGAAAAATGTCTAAGTGACTTGATTTTCCAGCACATGACGTATGATAGTTAGACACTATAGATAAGCTTCTTCTTTTAAGAAAGATATCGAAAAAGTGACACACTCTGGCGATGAACATTCTAACTATTGTAAGACCCTTTCAGTTGATTCTAGCCAGATTTCCACTAAAAAGGGTTCGACCACTTTAGCCCTCTAAATTGAGTTGTTCCATTTTTTCGCAATTCCTTTATTGGGGCTCGTCGAGCTGTAGCTATTGTCCAACCTTGTGAGTAACTCCTGCTATTCTATGAAGGATTTCCACTATCGTGTGAGAAAATTCTCATAATCTTAACCTTTTTGTCGAGGTCTATTAGCTCTATTTTGTCAAGCATCAACTAGATTAACACCAGATGTTTTGATTCCAATCCTATTCTCACTCTCAATAATGTGATCGCTGCTATTTATATCATTATAAACAATGCTTCTCAGTTCCTTTGACATCTTCAGTTATAAAAAAGATAAACTTCATAATCAACATCCAAATATCGATTCAAACTCAACTCAACTTGTCATGCACCTTTAGAATCAATTTTAAGCTCAATTTAGCCCGAAAATCGGCTAAATCTACAACTTTGATACCACTAAATGTAACAACCCATACCCAGTTTGATCATCGGATTCAAACTATAAGGTGTCACATTCATTTTCGGAGCAACTACATCAAATCACAATCCAATTCACAACATTAAACATTTAATTACAAGTAAAACAAGTATATAAAATGATATGTAATAATTTACGAGTCTTATACAAGCTTACAAAAGGTTTTTTGCTAACCTAAGGTCAAAATAGGACCAAATTGTGATGAATTCAAATAGTGATATGACTCACTATTTTCGAAAAGAATCAGTTTGAAACAAGTTTAAAAGACTTGTAATAATATATAGCATCACATTCACAACCAGAACAACAATATTTCAGTAGCATATGAGGAATAACATACCAAATTGATACTTCAAAGTGACATTAAGTAACTAAGTTCTAAATTTGACCAATTTCGATACAAACTGACTTAAACCCAATGTTCATGTCATTTACAATCGAAAGGTTACTTTTCAAACTTTGTTGAGTCAGAAACGGTGGTTAGGATGCTAACTTCAAGTCCTTTGGCTTTAAGAAATACTTGAACCTAAAGCTCCCATCACTCAACATCGGCTCTTGCCTTTCTTTTCCATCTTAACATTCCTACATCTTTAGCTACGAATAATAATTCAATAATAATACAATATCAACTTCCATATCAAATCACATTCAATTTCAAAGTCATACACATTTTTCAATTTATTCAATTTAGTCCATAACTTTGATATAAGGCTTCAAAATGAAATTTGATTTCACATTTACTCATTAGGCACCTCCTATTTTATATTCCTAATGAAATTAGTTGTGCATTTTAATCAATTTGGTCCCTAATGTACGAAACTAAAAATTAAGTCTTACAATTCTGTCCTTTTATTAATCTAAGCTTAATTTCTATCAAATTCACACCAAATTCATCCATTTCTCAACTATGGAAACTCTCAAAAACTTCAACATTTTTTCAAATTGTTACACGAGCTAGCTAAATTAAGCTCCCATGATAAAAAAATCCATAAAAATCAAAATAAAATGGCTTAGGGACTTACTTACAATTAATGGTCGAAAGCTAACTATCAATGGCGATTCTTCTCTTTTTCTTCTTTAATGGACGATATGTTTTAAGGGAGAAGATGACATTTTTTCATCATCCACTAACTTTTCAATTTGTAATTAGATTAATTGATGTTTAGTTTAATTAATCATGATTATTCTTTAATTAATATTTTTAATTATTTTAATTATAATTAATCTAACTTTAATGGCCAACATCACCATCATCCACTATCTACTATATAGAATTGATTTATTAACCATTTTATTCCTTTGGATAATTGTTATTTAAGTCCCCAAACCTTATTTCAATTAAAAATTTAAATCTATAACGATGAAAATTTTACAATTTAGCTCCTAAGCCTTAATCAACCACAATTTTCGCTAAATTACTTAGTCAAATTTCTATTCATATATAAACTAACTCTGTAAATATCCCTATTTAATATTTACGGACTCGTTTTACGGAAATGAGGACTTGAAACTGCAATTTTTACACTTCTAACTTTCAGGTTGTTACAATACTTTTCTCCAATAAAACATGGAACATTAAAAGGTCTACAAATATCAGTGTGTATTATCTTAAGAAGCTATATACTTCTTGTGGCATCTTTGTTAGTATGTTTGGTTTGCTTTCCTTTAATGCAATCCATACATACACCAAGATTAGTAAAATCAAGATTAACTAGAATCTCATTCTTTACTAATCTTTCTTTGGATACATGAGCTAAAAATTTATGCTGCAAGTAAGCAGAACTTCTATTTAGCATACTACACTTAATTATAACATTCCTATGATCAACAAGGATTCCGCAAAAACATTATCAAATTTCAGTTTATATAAACCATCAATAATATTTCTAAAACCTAAAATATTATTATTCTTAAATAAAATGAAAGAACCATGTCAAAAATTAACTTTGAACCCCAAAACACCAAGTTTTGGAATAGATATAAGGTTTTTAGAAATTAAAGGTACATAAAGAATCTGAAATAGGTCTAAGTGATAACCAACATTCAAGACCAAATGATAAGTCACTATGCCTTCAATCAGGGCCTTCATATAGTTCGCTATATAGGAAATCTTCAATTAGGCTTGCATTTTAGATTGAAAAGGAATCTTTGTATCATGTTGGACATATGAGTAGCAACATCGAAATCAAACCACCAAGTATTATTAGGAACTTTCACGAAGTTTGATTCGAAACATACAAAAACATAAAATGTACCTTTCTTGTAAGACCCTAAACTCAGCCTAGACGTTATGGCCGAATCTGATAATGTCACATGAAATGGATTTCAAAAATGAAATTGTCGGGTTAAAACCGTTCCAATTAATTAATCTTTGTCTTAATTCGGAGTAAAAGGCATGTCCTTTGTTATGTCAAAAATCGTGTCTTTTTAACGAAAGCTTTGATAAAGTTCGTCTTTGGAAAACCGTTCATATTTAAGAGAACTTTCATTTTGATTAAAAACCAAGTTTAGACTAAAATCCCATAAACAGTTTAAAAATCCAATAGTCCATAAAGTCCCAAATTACATCAAGACAACCCAGAAAATAATTAAGAAATAAATACCGAAACTGAGTTTAAAACAGTCTAAATATGTGTGGCCACCATCGAGTCCTCCACTGCACCGAACTGTCAAGTCTGTGGATTATCTGTATAGATTAAACAGAAAGGGTGAGATTTCACAAACTCAGTATGTAATCCCCACAGTCTCAAATATAAGTTTGGGCCTTGGCCCAATCAGACCCAGGTTTAGTTAAATATTAGGGCCTTGGCCCATCTCAGATATAATATGCAGAACAAAATGTCAGAATCCTACCCACCAGCCTCTAAACACCATCTCTGTCCAACCCTACATACCATGTGGGGATTAAATCAACCGACCCATCCCTACACACCATGCTGTACCGAAACGCGACACATAAACAAAAATTTGCAGATGAGATGCCAGATACCAGGCTTAAGAGCCTTTCAGACACTTCTTCCACTAATCATCAATCCACCCCAATGCAATGCAACATGCAATAGAATGTCATGCGGTTATGCAATTTTATCAAATCATACAATCAGTCAGTAAGACATCATACAATCAGATCACATAAATAGAGGTCTAAATAATACTTACCGACCCTATAATAGGTCCACAGACGACTTGGGTGACCTGTGCAACCTTACAAAACTTTTAAAAAAAATAGGCTCACACGCTCATGTGGCCTGCCCGTATGGTCGCACGCGCCTGTGTGCCCATACGACTCAAATTGTCCTTGGCCGTATGGATCAGACTGCCTGGCCCAGAATTCCACACGCCCGTGTAGCCCACACGACCCAAATCGGTCTAGCCAGTGTGTCACATATGGCCTACCTGGCCATCACATGGTCGTGTTCTGCGCTTACGACCTGGCTCGTCGATCACACTCCCGTGTTCCATCACACGGCCTACACACAGGCGACCACACACCCGTGTGGCATCGAAAAATGGTTTTCGACTTTCATCGAAACCATATTTTCTGTGTTTTCGAGTATACACCTGTTACAGTTTGATGCTGAAACGAACCTCGAACACTTCAAAACCTAAATATTGATCCAATCAACCCCTAACTAGTCTTAATACCAAAGTTAATACGAAAACACCGTACCTACAACAACCCAAAATGTCCACATAGTGCTTACCTCGAAGCCTCGAACGATTTAACTATTAAACGGCACTAGGGCAGGCTTTTACACTCAATTCTCTGCTATCAAAACATGTTACATAAACTTCCAATTAGAAACTTAAAAATCAAATTACAAAACACAACAATTGCTTACCAACTAGGGACAGAAAGCAAGAAACAGATTTCCGAAGAGAAAAATGAATGAACAACAAGGGAAAAGTATCGATTTAGATCAAAAGAAAATAAGGAGAGAGAAAGAGGAGAGTTGCCATAAAAATTTAGGGAAAAAGGAGAATGAACAGAAAATTTGAAAAAAAAACTCAAAATAAGCAATATTCTGATAACTTCCTCCATTATCTCCTCAAATCTCTCACCACTATCCCACTAACTATCCACTACTCAGAAGCCTCTTTCAATACAACTCTAGCCGAAAATTGGAGCAAGAATACTGCTCCTTGAGTTCATAGAGAATTGAACACAAGACCTCCAGCAAACCAACATACCACTTAACCATCAGACTAGTAGGTCTATTTTGATGTATATTTACAACCAATTAATTAAAAGCCTACTAAACAAGGTTGAGGCTTTATTCATAAAAATATCAAAATTTGCCCAAGTAAGGCTTGAACTTGAGACCTCCCACGCACACCTAGAACACTTAACCACTAAAGTAGAAACCCAATTGTGTCACAATTCACAAAACTAAAATATAATATTTTTGGAGAGTTACAACTCTACCCCCTAAAAGAAAATTTTGGCCTTGAAATTTACCTGATCAGAACAGATGAGGATACTGCTGACACTTGCATCCTCAAGCTCCCACGTGGCCTTCACAGTGCTATGATTCCGCCACAACACCTTCACTAAATTAATAGATTTCCTCATCAGAACCTTAACATCGCGATCCAGAATCTGAATCAGCTCCTCCTCAAAGGTCAGATCTGGTCGAACCTCAATCTCTTTAACTGGAACAATATGCGTGGGATTAGAGCGGTAGCACCTCAACATCAAGACATAGATCACATCGTGGATACGGTCTAACTCTGGAGGTAGCTCCAACAGATAAGCAATTGGTCCCACTCACTTCAGCCCAATAAATCTAGGGCTCAGCTTGCCCTTACGACCGAACTTCAGAATCTTTTCTCATGGCGAGACCTTCATAAACACGAAGTCCCACACAGAATACTTGATTTCACGCCTCTTTAAATCTACATAATATTTCTACCTGTTCGATGTCGCTTTCAGTCAATCTCGAATCAACCTAACTTTATCCTCTGTCTCAGAGACCAACTCAAGACCCAGAACACGTCGCTCGCTCAACTCAGTCCAGCATAAAGTAGTGCGACACTTATGACTATAAACTACCTTGTAAGGTGCCATCTGTAAACTAGACTGATAACTATTATTGTAAGCGAACTCTGCCAACGAAAAATACTCGTCCCAATTGCCTCGGAAGTCAATCACACAGCTCCTCAACATATCCTTCAATATTTGAATCACCCTCTCAGATTGACCATCTATCTGGGGATAGAAAGTAGTACTGAAGTCCAACCTTGAACCCAGAGCCTCATGTAGGTTTTTCCAGAACTGAAACGTGAAGTGAGGATCCCTATCAGATATAATCGAAATCGGTGCCCCATGCAGTCTCACTATCTTAGGCACATACAATTTAGCCAGCTTCTGCAACGAGTAGTTAGTACGAACCAGTATGAAATGAGCGGACTTGGTCAATCGATCCACAATGACCCATACTAAATCTTTCTTAGTGGGTGTGAAGGGTAACCCACTAACACAATCCATAGTCACTCATTCCCACTTCCAAAGGGGAATCTTAATCAGCTGAAGCAAAACTAAAGGCGATTGGTGCTCAGTCTTAACCTACTGGCATGTCAAGCATCTAGCTACAAAATCGGTAACTTCCCGTTTCAGCCCTGGCCATCAGTACAACTCACCGAGATCTCGGTGTATCTTGTTTCTGCCAGGATGCATAGCATAGGGGCTATTATATGCCTCCGTCAGAATCGACTGTCTCAAATCCTCATCATTCGGTACACAAATCTGACTGTGGAAACATAGTACCCCATCACTGTTTACACCAAAATCGGTAGTGTCACCATTCTTAACCGCAACTCAAGAGACTTATTCTTAAAAATTTACCTCGAATTTGATCAATCCATGTCGGCTTAACCTGAAGCTTAGCTAGCAGACTACCATCATCAAATAAACTGAGGCGAGCAAACATTACCCTCAAATTGGTCATAGCTTTATGGCTCAGTGGATCGACCACCGCATTGGCCTTGCCGAGATGGTACTCAATGGTGTAGTCATAATCTTTAAGCAGCTCAATCCATCTACGCTGCCTAAGATTTAGCTCCTTCTGAGTAAGGAGGTACTTGAAGCTCTTGTGATCAGTGTAGATGATACACTTCTCACTGTACAGGTAGTGCCTCCAAATTTTTAGTACAAAAACCACGGGGGCTAACTCCAAGTCATACGTTGGGTAATTTTCCTCATGAATCTTAAGCTGACGAGACGTATATGCAACCACTTTTCCCTCCTGCATCAACACACAACCTAAACCGACGTAAGACACATCACTATAAATAGTGAACTCCTTTTTAGACTCCGTCTGTATCAGAACAAGGGCCTCAGTCAGTACAGTCTTAAGCTTCTCAAAGCTCTCTTGCAACGAATCAATCCACACAAAAGGAACTCCCTTACGCAGAAGCTTAGTCAACGGAGCTATGATAACGGAAAACCCTTCTACAAAGCACCGATAGTAACCCATCAGTCCTAGAAAACTGTGGATCTCAGACACATTCTTCTACTATTTCCAATCTAATACCGCTTCAATCTTATGAGGATCAACTCATATCCCCTCAACAGAAACCACATGTCCCAAAAATGTTACTTCCCGGAGCCAAAACTCATACTTGCTGAATTTTGCATACAACTATTTCTCACGAAGAATCTGTAGTACCACTCTCAGATGCTCATCGTGCTCGTCTTCATACTTAGAGTACACTAAGATATCATCGATGAACACCACTACAAACTGATCTAGATAGGGCTAAACACTCGGTTTATCAAGTCTATAAATGTCGATGGTTCATTCATCAATCCAAAGGGCATCACTAAAAACTCGTAGTGACCATAACAAGTCCTAAATGATGTCTTATACACATCAGCCTCCTTAACCCTCAACTGATGATACCATGATCAAAGATCAATCTTAGAGAAAATCAAAGCTCTTTGAAACTAGTCAAACAGATCATATATCCTCGGTAAGGGGTACTTATTCTTGATGGCAGCTTATATAGTTACCGGTAGTCAATACACATACGCATGGATCTATCTTTCTTTTTCACAAACAGCACTGGTACCCCCATGGAGACACACTAGGGCGGACGAACCCACGATTCAGTAATTCCTGAATTTGAGCCTTAAGCTCGATAAGATGTTTTGGTGACATTTAGTAGGGGGCGATAGACACCGGAGCTGTACCTGGAATAAGTTCAATCCTAGATTTTACCTCTCAATTCGGAGGTAAACTCAGTAGTTCATCAAGAAAGACGTCTGAAAAATCCATTACCGTTCTGATATCATTTACAGTAGTCCTCAGAAATGGAAACACTTACGTAAGACATATATACCTCACAACCTTTTCGAACCAACTTTTCCGCCATCAACGCAGAAATCACATTACTCAAAAAATTTCAAAGTTCCCCAATCATAGCTACCTCGTCATCTCCCTTGGTTATTAAAACAACCCTCTTAGACATACAATCTAGACTCACTCGGTGCTAGACCAACCAATCCATCCCTAAAATTAAGCTCAGCCAGAAATGTTATCCCTTAGACCTCTAACAGGACGTCTCTATACAGCCTACTAACTCGGACAGTTTGTCCCAATAAACTCAATACAGTCACCTCACTATCAATACTCTCATCTGAGTCCCCAAAGTTTCAGATACAGTCCTAGCAATGTAGGAATGTGTAGAGCCTATGTCTATCAATGTAAGATAAGGTACATTATAAATTAAAAACGTACCCATAATGACATCTAAAGTATCTCGGTCCTCTCGGTGATGAGCAGCATAGACAAGAGCAGGCTACTTCGCCTCTGTATGTCTAGCAACTATGCCCGGTGCCCTTTATCCACGGCCAATGCTGTTACCACCTCTAGCCTGACCACAACCCCTAGGTGGCTGCTGAATTACCTTCGGCTGCTGTGCAGTACTAGAACCCGAAGCTTGCATCTAATCGGCCCTCAACGAACACTCTAAAATACGGTGCTCAGTAGACCCACATCTCAAACATGCCCCAGTCATCCTCCAACATTCGCCTAAATGGCGTCTACCACAATGGCTACAAGGTAATATCCCAGTAGGTGCAACAAGGGCCCAACCCTAATTGGCATATCGGGTGTGGCCTTTTTCATAGGCCTCATCACCTAAATCAAGGGCTCCGAATTCTTTTTTTTCTTACCTCTCTCTCTATCGCGATTTTGGCGCTCAGCACGCTTAACCTCCTCTGTGATCTTCACATTTTCCATTAGTACAGAGAAATCACGCTCCCTCTGTAGAGCTATCAAAACTCTCAAGTTATCTCTGAAGCCATCCTCAAAGTGAACACATCGCTCATACGCAGTCGTCACCATACCTCACGCATAGCGGCTCAGTCGTAAAAATTTAGCCTCATACTCGGCCACTGATCGATCTCCCTACATCTGATTCAAAAACTTACGTCTCTTATCATCAATATAACTTGCTCCTACATACTTAGTCTGAAATGCTGTCTTAAAATACTCCCAAGTTAACCGTTTGGGCTGAGCGCCCTCCTTAACTGCCAGCTACCACTAGTATACTTAATTGCGAAGCAAGAAAACAGTGGCCTTCAGTTTCTGTTCGGGGGTAAAATCCAAGTCATCCATGATTCTTTCAGTAGCCTCCATCTAGTACTCGGTGATGTTAGAGGCGACTCCAATGACACCCCTAAAGGACTCAGCCCCATTGGACTGGAGTCGTTCGTAATAGACCCTCGGCCCCCAGATCCAGCATTGGGTCCAGCGACCCTCTCCAAAATCCTGAGTACAGCCTGGAACAATGCGTCATCCCAAGCCATGTGATCACGAGAAGTGATACTGGCGTTTCACTCGTGTCCAAATTTGGTATATTATCCATGGAATAGGACTCAGCTCGAGCCCCTCTATGGCCTTTACCCCAACCTCTAATACCACGTCCGTAGATACCTCATGCGCTCATTGTCTAATCAAATTTATCTGTATTACAAATTTTATGGATCAGTTACAGTTTCATTGTTTACTAACAGATATTTTATGCATAACAGTATCAGAAGTTCAAAGTTTGTTTTCATAAGTCGCAGTCTCACTACAGTTTTCAATATACACTAACTAGAGTGTTTTCAGTACGGTTTACTACCTATGGCAGTTTCAGAATATACTATCTACAGTATTACAAAATAAACAGTACAAATTTCAGAAAACTTACAGGATTGACGTCGGAGACTCTGTCAACCACACACTTAACCAGAATATTTAAAAACATTTGGAAATAATTTCTTTAAAAATCAATTTTGGAACCCAAAATTCACAGCTGAGTTTTGAACCTGACTCTGATACCACTAAATGTAACACCCTAAGCCTGGCCTAGACGTTATGGCTGAATCTGATAATGTCACATGGAATGGATTTCAAAAATGACCCAAGTTTAGTTAGATATTAGGGTCTTGGCCCATCTCAGATATAATATGCAAAACAGAATATCAGAATCCTACCCACTAGCCTCTACACACCATCTCCATCCAACCTTACACACAATGTGGAGATTAAATCAACCCACCCATCCCTACATATCATGCTGTACCGAAACGCGGCACATAAATAGAAATTTACAGCTGAACTGCCAAATAATGTTGTACCGAAACACGGTACATAAACAAAAATTTGCAGCTGAGCTGCTAGATAATAGGCTTAAGAGCCTTTCAAACATTTCCTCCACGAATCATCAATCCACCCCAATGTAATGCAACATGCAATAGAATGTCATGCATTTATGCAATTTTATCAAATCATACAATTAGTTCGGTATTCAAATTCAGTTAGACACCATACAATCAGATAACATAAATAGGGGTCTAAATAATGCTTACTGACCCTACGGTAGGTCTACAGTCGACTTAGGCGACCTGTGCAACCTTACAGAACTTCTCAGAAAAATGGGCTCACATACCCATGTGGCCTGCACGTGTGGGCTCACACGCCCATGTGGGCGCATACACTCGTGTCGCCCATACGGCTCAAATTGGCTTTGGTTGTGTGGATCACACGGCCTGGCCTAGAATTTCACACACCCATGTGGGCCCACATACCCATTTGGCCCACACGGCCTAAATCGGTCTAGCCTGTGTGTTGCACATAGCCTACCTGGCCATCATACGGCCGTGTTCTGTGCGCACATCCTTGCTTGTAGATCACACACTCGTGTTCCATCACACAGCCTACCACACAAGTGTGTGGTCAACATAATGGTTTTTGGCTTTCGCCAAAACTTTATTTTCTGTATTTTCGAGCACACGCCTGTTACGGTTTGATGCTAAAATGAGCTCCGAACACTCCAGAACCTAAATATTGATCAACTCAACACCCTAATTAGTGTTAATACCAAAGTTAATCCGAAAACACCATACCCACAACAACCCAAAATGTCCACATAGTGCTTACCTCGAAGCCTCGAACGATTTAACTATTAAACGGCACTAGGGCAGCCTTTTACACTCAATTCTCTGCTGTCAAAACATGTTACATAAACTTCCAATTATAAACTTGAAAATCAAATTACATAACACAACGATTGCTTACCAACTAGGGACAAAAAGCAAGAAACAGATTCCCGAAAGGCAAAATAAACAAACAGTAATGGAAAAGTATCAATTTAGATCAAAAGCAAACAAGGAAAGGGAAAGAGGAGAGTTGCCGTTAGAATTTCGATAAAAAAGAGAGGGAACCGAAAATTTGAAAAAAAAACTCAGAATAGGTAATATTCTGATAACTTCCTCCATTATCTCCTCAAATCTCTCACAATTATCCCACTAACTGTCCACTACTCAGAATCCCTTTTCAATACAACTCTAGCCAAAAATTGGAGCAAAAATACTACTGCCATCACAGAGAACTGAACAGAAGACCTCTAGCAAACCAACACACAACTTAACCACCAAACCAGTAGGCCCATTCTGATTTATATTTACAACCAATTAATTAAAAGCCTACTAAACAAGGTTGAGGCTTTATTCATAAAAATACCAAAATTTGCCCAAGTAAGGCTTGAACTTGGGACCTCCCACCCACACCCAAAACACTTAACGACTGAAGCAAATACCCAATTGTGTCACAATTCACAAAACCAAAATATAACATTTTTGGGGCGTTATATTTCTTTTTCAACCAAGCTTTGTGTTTTTGACAATCTTTTTTATCGTGTCCTACTTTTTTTTTTATAGAAGTGACACTTACATGTCATTCATTTCTTTTTCTCGCCATTGGGGACATTGACAAACAAGTTTTTCTTCTTAAACTTGTTAGTTTTTGCTTTAAGTCATTTGCCAGCACCTTAATCCATAAGGTTGATGGAATCACTTTCTTGACTCTTTAATATTGCTTCCTCCTAAACGAGCTTACTTGCCAATTTGTTAACATCTCAATTATCTTTAATAGTGTTATAGTTCATTTTAAATAGCCCATAATTCAAATGTAGTGAGTTCAATATGAACTACACTAAAAAGGAGTCATCCACTATCATCCCCAAGGTCTTTAGCCTTGTCACAATATTAGTCATCTCAATGATATATTCTTATATTCCCCTCAATCCATCATACTTCATTGTTGTAAGTTGTGCTATCAAGGTACCAACAAGTGATTTATTCATATAACATAAATGTTCTTCCACAAGCATAGAATATTCTTTCACACTTTTAGTTTGTGGAATCGTGGTCTTAATGTTGTTGGCAATAGTGATTCACAAAAATATAAGGTTCAATCAGTTTGATCATTTCCACTGTTTATGGTATAACATCTCTTCCTTACTGTTTGAGCCAATAATAGCAACAGATTTATATTCTAATAGTGTCAAGTCAAGATCCAAAACATCTAAATTGAACTTGACTTGTTCACTCCATTTAAAGAAGTTTAAGCCATTGAATAATGTAACTAATGAAACTTGCGAATAAAGAGAAATAATTGCAAAATAATACATAAAATCAAAACAATACATAAATTCTTAAAATAAATTTACTTTATGAATTGAGATAAACAATCCAAGTATATCCTAGTTCTTCTTTGAGTAAATAATAAAATATACCATCATAAATAAAATGCCAATAACCTTAACAGACAAATAAATAATTCTCATCCAATATATAAGTTGTCTTTGAACATTTCAATATATATATCTAACTAAAATATTAATTTATCACCATAATTTTCACTCTTCATAGAATAAATAATTTACCCTTTGGTAAATTATGAAGTTCAAATGGATAGTGAGAGTTAACTATCATTTTTTCATCATAAAAATTTAATTAATTAATTATATAAACATTGATAATTTACTCCAACATAATTTTAAAAAAAATGTATAAAATTTTCTGATTATGCCAGTAACTATTTATACACATCCCATAAATGCCAAACTTCAAAATAAATATATAATATAAATACTATAATTAATGGTTACCAATGAATTAAATAATGATAATAATGATAATCATCATCATAAAAAATAAAATAAAATAATGCCCCCACATTAGTGGCAAGGACTAAAGAAATTGTTTTTTTTTTTAATTTCATTTTATTTATTGAAAACACAAACCATCAAACTTCATCAATAACATGCTATAATAATGTCAAAAAATAAATAACCTTCAATCATAACGTACTAATAGAAAACCAATTATCTAATAAGATTATAAGAAAATCATATATTCTTTAACGTATGCCCATGATACTATATATAAAATCTTTTTAAATGTAGACTAAAAATTTAATATTGAATAAACAATAATTTTAGGATTTATAGAATAATATGATTTTTAGAAGTTTCAAAAATACTTAATGCGAAATTAGAGTTAGTCGTTGGGTTCGATGAAGAAAAACATCGCAATAAATTGATTTCTCTCTCTTAATATTTTTCTTTAATCACAATAACCTTAAACAATATAGGCTATAATTTTTATATGTATTTTTGTATGTACCCTAATAGATAAAGAGATAATCAATTTATAATGATCAATTTTGTAACACCCTAGATCCGACCCAGACGTCCAGCCTGAGCTTAAAGAGTCACATGCAAAAATCAAGTATCACACAAGACACCATAATACCAATCTGTGGTTTACATAAAGTTTAACCCAAATATTAGTTAACTATATAATTTGCTACGGTCATCCTACTATAGTTTAACAAGGCTCCTACTGAAATAATTTATAGAAAGTTAATAGTTCGACCGAGCTCCCACGGCATCGACCCGTCCAAGTCTGCAAACTACCTGAAATCCAATTAATAACAGAATGAGTTGTGAACTCAATGCATAAAATAAAATATTCAATTAACAATCGTTATAGCATAGTCCCAAATTTAGAGATTCAATTCATTACAGGAGTAAATTCAGTTCAGACTCAGAGCAGACCAATTACATCTGTACATATATGCAATTTCAGTTCATATACGATACCGATTAGATTCAGATGCAATACTCTTATTCCTGCCCGCTACACACCATCTTCGGCCATCCCAACACACCATTAAGGACATTTAATGTCCAACCAACCCTCTAACAGCCCATTTTCAGTGAAATCGAAACAGTGGTTTCGGGACCACAAATCCGAGTCAGAAAGAAAATTCATTTTAATATTATTGCATGGTTCGTATTATAATAGGATTGATATATGAAAATTCTGATAGGAAAATTTTACCGATTATGTGTTTAATTATAGAAATGATAAAATTGCATAAAATGAAAAAGTTGAGTTCTAGTAGCTATAAGTATCAAATAGCTATGGAATTCAAAACTTGAGGTCCTTATATGGTAATTAGACCATTAAAGCAAAGTTAGTAGGTATTTTTGATGGATCATCCATGGAAAATTAGAAAAGGTAAAGACTAAATTGGAAAGTGGAAAAATTAATGGATGATAAATAATTAAATAGAAACATTATCATTTTATATCAACTTCATCCCCAAAAATTCCATGGAAACCCTAGGAGAGAGAAAGAAAATAATCAAGCTTAATTAGGTATGTTTTCTTGTCCCGTTTTTAGTAATTTTTATATTTTTGATATCGGGATAGTCTAATTAATCTATTTTGGGGACTAATTTGCAAATTTATCAAAGTAAAAAAAATTTTCCATGTATGAATATGCTGAAATTGTGAAATTTATGGTAGAAAATGAAAGGTTGTTGATAGATAAACAACTTTTACAAAGTGAATTTTGATGAAATAATGATTTAGGGACTAAATTGTAAAGATGTAAAAATTATGGAAAATTTTTGAATTTTGTGAAATACATGTGCTGTAAATGTTATATGAAAATTTTGGTTAGGCTTGGAATAAGTATTAAATTGCATAGATTTTATTTTCCGAGCTTAGAGACGAAATTGTCATTTATGAAAAGTATAAGGGCAAAATGGCAATTTTTCCTAGGATGTAAATTGAATCCAATTGAATATGAAATGTGATAAATTGATGATTAAATGCATTTATATGGATCTGGACAACTCAAATTCGAAGCTAGATTGAGAAAATGAAAAAGTTTCGGATTAGTAGACTTTAAATACAAACAAGTATCGAGGTAAGTTCGTGTAACTTAATTTATGTATATTTATATGTTTGAGTTGAATGTTGTATTTGTGAGAATTGTATAAATGATTAATGTATAAAAATAATCACATGCCTGAAATTGCTTGATAAGTAATAAGCTCCGTTTGAATAATGAAATTTGATGGATATATGTGATTTCCCATATTACATGTCGTCCTGCATATGTTGCAGACAAAATATAGCTTGGACGAGCAATCCTGTTATAGCCCTCTCGAGCATCCTGTTATATAATTTCTGCGAGCGTCCTGGTTGGTAGTGATCTTGCATGTGTTGCGCACTACCATAGCTCTGTGTGAGCGTCCTGTTACATGATTCGATCGGTTGTGATCCAACATTTATTGCGGACACAAACGCAGCTCTTTGTGAGCGTCCTGATATAAGCTCTTATGGGCTTCCTTACATGGCTCACTTGAACTCCTTGTTACCTTATCCGGTGCTCTCTGATATTAACTCTTCGAAATTATCTGTTAAGCTCTATGAGCTCCCTGAATAAAACTTTTATGAGTTTCCTGTTTAGCCCGGATAAGTGTCATGTTACATGGCTTAACTGAGAATTCTAATATGTGGCTCGAGAATGTGCTTCCTGATTAAGTGCCCTAATGGGTACCCCTGATTATGAGTTGACGGTTTACAGTTTTGTACACCTTGTGTGTACTACTTGAGTATCCATCAAAATTTCAATGATTCAACGGATAAATTCCCGAAATGGGAATCTATGAGATTAAATAAATTATATCTCGAATGTTCCTGAAATCCCTGAAAATTTGTAACATGATGAGCTCATCCATGCTATTTACTATACATATGAATTATGTGACTAACATACTTGTTTGAGTGTATGTGATTAGGAAAATTTCCCAAGTTGTTGGGAATCATGTTATTGTATGCTTATTTGAATGAATGTAATTGGTAAGTTTAATTATTGTTATACAAGCTTATTAAGAATTAAATGCTTACTAGGTTTCATTTTTTTCTATTTTATAGTGCTCGAAAGCTTGTAAAGGTTGGAGATCAGTCGGAGCATCATCACACTATCCACTAACTCGTTTTGGTATAAAAAGTAAACTTATTTTGGTATAATGGCATGTATAGGTTAACTTGGCCAAATGATGGCTTGTAAATGGATGGTTGTAATCTAGCCATTGGTATGGCTAGTGATGTTTTATTTGGTATATTACTATAAAGTTATATCATGTTAAAATATATATGTATGGTATGGTTAGATTAAATTAAGGTAAACTATATACCTTAACAAAAAGGTAAGTTTGGCTATATGTAATTAGGTGATGTTATATCATACATGCTAATAATGTTTGCTTGGTTTAATGCTTGAAATTGGTTGATATATGTGTGTAAGTGTTTTGTTAGGTTAATGGTAAAGTTTGGGTGAGAAATAAGGCTAGTAAATGACTTTATTTTGTTCATACGGGTAGGCACACAAACGTGTGTCTTGACCGTATGACACACAGCATGGCACATGAACATGTGGTTTGGCCGTATGTCCCCTGCACCTTAAAATTTAGAAACAGAATGCTCAAAGTTGGGCACACGGGCGTGTGTCTCAGTAGTGTGTGATACACAACCTAGAACACGGGCGTGTGTCTTAGCCGTGTAAAACTTGCACCTAATTTTGGAAAATTAAATTGATCACATGACTTAGTACACGGGCGTGTGGCTGGCCGTGTGGCACAAGTCAGAGAGTTACATGGGTAAGGAGACGAGCAGGGACACAACCGTGTGCCTCACATCGAATGCCTACACGGCCTGAGATATGGGCATGTCACTTGCCGTGTGAGCCACACGGCTTACTCACATGGGCGTGTGACCCCTATTTATGAGAAAAAAATTTTAAATTTCCCAAAAAAATTCTATGAGTTCTCGATTTAGTCCTGACTTGATTCTAATGTTTAAATTGGGCTTCGAGGATCCATTCAAGGGACAATATGATTAGTTCTAGTTATGAACAACAAATGACATGAATTAAATGAAATTTATCTGTAAACTCCGGTAATGCTCTGTAACCTTGTACCGGTGACGGATACGGGTTAGGGGTGTTACAAACCCTATACACCTCAAAGTGTTCGTTGACTCTTTTATAGAAACGTAGCTTAGCTGCTAATTCAGTATGCGGCAAGCGCCAGAATTAGATGTATATTCTTGGTGGCATAGCCACGATTTCAGAACAGATTTCTTCCTCCTTCCCAATATCCCAACCTATGCCAATGCAAAACACAAATACCAATATCATGGATTCTTTCATTTCAATTCATTTCATAATCAATAAGATAGCTCAATAACAGAATAAGCATTATAATCTACTTATAACTAAGTTATTCATAGATCAATCTCAGATTATTAAACAGTTCTAATAGCATCAATTTCCATCATTCACACATTAAAGAAGCCAGTATCAGTGTTAGGTAACATTTTTGCCCTCGAAAACAGATTTTGGGCCCTAATCACACACCACATCGCCTGGTCACACGCCCGTGTGTCTTGCTCATGTGGTTCTAAAAGCATAAACAGTGAGTCACACGGCCTGGACACACACCCTTGTCCTTGCCTGTGTGCCTCACATGGCCTGGGTACACACCCGTGTCCCTGTCCGTATGGCTTTTATACCCCAAATAGTGAGATACACAACCTAACCACACGCTCATATCCCTAGCCGTATGGTCTCTTTCCACAAACAGTGAGTTACACGACTCAGGTACATGCCCGTGTCCGTTGCCCGTGTGAACCCTGCACTAACATGGCCACACACGGCCTAGACACATGCCCATGTGCCTGCCCGTGTGGCCCAAATCAACAAAGAATGAGTTATACGGTCGATCACACGACCTGCCACACGCCTATGTGGCATCGACAGCCACAATTTTCGGCAACCGAAACTTGCAAAACTAAGGTTTTCGATATGCACTTGGAAAGATTTCAAAAAGACAACAACTCTAAAGATCCTTGAAGCCTAAAACAATCACTCAGTAACACAATTTAGCAAATTAATCAATAGAACTTCCCGATTACTCATTTAATACCTAAATCGAAAGTTTCGACACGAAACCTTCAAACATCCCAAACTTACCAAAACTTTACCAACAATCACGGAGATTGTCTTGTTGCTATTCCTTGTTGTTAATAGCCGTGCCTGTTAGGTGAATACACAATCATTAAAAAGAGATTCCTGAAACTCACAAAAATACTCAGTTCCAAACAATTTACAAAGTGAAGGAAAAATCGTAGAGATGCTCGCATTGACAGCTACTTACCGACAGCCTTCTGACTAGTGACTAACATCAAAACTTCCATTAATCCCATATTCCCTTACCACTTCCGGTTAACAAAATAATCAAAATCAAAAGAAGGAAAAAAATAAAAATGACAAAAAGAAGAACAAAAATAATAATAAAAAAGAATGAAGAAGAAGAAACTATCGTTAATTAATTTCCTAACTTCCAAATAGATTTCTAGCATTTGATAAAAATATTTTCCTAATGTATATGATGGGATTCAAACTCAAAACCAAATAGAATACAGACAGATGCTTAACCAGTGAACCAACAGGCTCATTCTTGTCACAATTTCACACTGAATCGAACTTAAGTGGGTAACGCGTGCTTATGGGTTGATTTCAAAAACAACAAAACTTTTAATGATGCGACTCGAACTCTAAACCTTAAACTCAGTCGCAAAACACAGAACCACAGATACAAAAATTAATTACTGCAAAATCTCACAATTAAATTCTTAAAATTTTAGGGCGTTACAAATTTTTAATCTAATGCATTGATCAAGTAACCAAATAAACGGATAAAATTTAACTTCTATTAAAAGTAAAACTCTCATTGTCTTAAAGGCGGATGGATATGGGGATTAGGAAGAAATATTGGAAGTTGCAGTGTACTTCAAGCTAAAATTTGGGCCATTTATGATGGTCTTCATTTAGCTTGGGAGCAGGGGCGTAGCCAGGGGGCTGGCATGGGCCCCGGCCCCCCCTAAAATGGAAAATTTTATTTTAGGCCCTTGAAATTTTTTAAAAATTTTAAATTAGTAAAGGTAAAATTGCACTTTGGCCCTCACTAAAATTATAAAAATTAAATTTAATCCTTTACAAATTATAAAAATATAAACTATAAAAAATTAAAATTTCATCCAGCCCCCCCTAAAAAATTTTTCTGGCTTCGCCCCTGGTTGGGAGGCTAAATGGATGAATATTATTATTGAAACAGATTGTGCATATCTTATTATTGAAACAGATTGTGCATATCTTTCAAAGGTATCCATTGAGATCATAAAGAACATTCCAATAGGGACTTGATTTTGCGGATCCAAGGATTATGTAGGCGTGAGTGGCAAGTGCTCATAAAACAAGTACCTAGAGAGGTGAATCTTGCTGTTGATATTTTGGCTAAACTGATGAAAGATTACCCCTTCAATGAGCAAATCTTTCATGTGACTCCTCCTTCGATTGATGACCAGATTCGATTTGATAAATGTGTTTGGTTTTCCAATCGGGATTCTACTTATAGTTTGTAATTAATACTATTTCTCTTGTTACCAAAAAAATTAAGTCACATAATTTTAAACTTAATTGGGTGTATTAAAAAATATATATACTCAATAAAAGTTAATCTCTCGTGCTCTTAGCTTTGGGGAGTCCATCGCCAGCGGCGGCGGCGCCAGGCTTATCCTGTTATATTTGTGGTGGGAAAATTAGATTGTTCGAACACACACAAAAAGCAACAATAATTAATTTCATATATTTGCTACATTCGTTGTCAAATTAAAATTTAATTTAATGCAGTAATATTTAGCTATGTAATTAAGTGATTCAAGACCAAGTATCGTCTTCATATTCAACATCATTCATTTTTTATCATCTTTAAATTAAAATCTTGAAAGTGATCCACACATATTGAGGAAGATTATATAGGTGGCACTTTTTTATTTTCTAATTTGTTTCTATTTTCAAAAACTGTTACACATATATATATGTCGAAACCCTTTTTTATTTTGAAAATAATGGGGATCGGCTTTTAAAAAAACAAAAATGCGGAGTCGCCACCAATCTCTTGATTTAGGTGTGATTGGGCCACCTACTAAAACGTTTTATTCAATTAAAAATAAATTTGGTTCACGTAAAATAAAAAAAATGGGTTCGGGAGTCGGTTACGCATAAGGAAGGGTTAACACCCTCATTACGCCCAAAAATTGGTACCAAATTGATTTGATGCTATGCTTATACCAAAAGGTTTTTAAAGAAAAGATTTTTCAAAGTATGATCTTTTTTAAAAAGTTTGAATAGTTCAAATTAGCGGTCAAAATTCTCTCGTTTCAAAGATAAGCAATATCATACCCAGCACGATTGGATACGATCCTTTATACCTTTAAAAAAATACGATTGATTTTTGACTTTTGAAAACTCGTACACTAAAATTATAAAAGGTTATCTAAATATTTAGTTCACCAAAAAAATCATACCCAGCACGATTGAGCACAATTTTCTGAATTCCTAAATATTGGATATTGCCTTATTTCAGAATTTTTGAATAATAAAGAAAATTAGAAATTTGCTCAAAACACGTTTATTTGTTTTAAAATAGATGAAAAATTTAATGCATTGTATCGAAGCATTCGCATAGGAAAGGATAAATGAACATGAAATAATATGATGCAACATGTAATGGGCCAAATCTGCCCGGGCCCAAAACCAAAATAAAAACATAACCCAAATTAAACCCAATAAGCCCAAATCAGACAAAAAAAACACTAAATTAAAATGTCCAATTCAAATTACAGCCCAAACTAACAAACACCCCATGGCCCAAAACAGAAGCATAGCCGGGAACCCTAGCAGCTTCTGCTTGCGCCGCAACAGCCCCGATCTCCACGAACTCCGTACGCCCCACGCCCGTACATGCCAGCTGCCTTGCCACAATACCTGGTACCTGCAAAAAAATGAAGGAATGACAGCAGCACAAAATAGCAAAAATGATGTATTTTTATTTTTTATTTCGGCTATATAAAGCCATACAAGGTTATTGTATTGCCTCAGGTATTTTTTAGAGATACTACATACTCATATTGAATAGAGAATTCAAAAGCAATTTTTTTGGAGAAGGTGATTTTTGATTTAAATCTCTATATGCTTTTTTTCTTTCTTTGTTCTTCATTCTTTTGGGTTTATCGTTTTTATGTTTGAAAGAAAATAAAAAGAAAAGGAAGAAGTTCTTACCTGGCAAATACGCCATAAATCTCCTTTTTGCTTTGTTTGAATCGAAGCCAAGAAGAGATTTCAAGGCTGAAAAATCATTCCCCAAGCTTGAATGTGTAGCTTAGTGTTTGGGAGGGGGGGAGAGAATCGGCCAAATGAGGGGAAAGTATGGGGTATTAGGGTTTTTGCCTTAATTGTGGCTTGAAGAAATGGCCAATTGCCATTCAATTTCCTGCCATTTTGAAATAAATTGAAACGGTGGTGTTTAAGAGTAGGGACCACGCGTTGATCCATGCCAAGACCCAATTTGTGCATTTGTATGTCAAATAGGAAATTTCCACGATTAATCCCTCACTTTTTGCACCACATTTCAGCAGACCCCCATTGGCATCCATGTGTTTTATTTTAATTTTTCCCAAAAATTTGTACACTATTTCATTTTAGTTCGCTCCAAGGTGCAGCGTTTTGGGACCTGGATTATTTCCAGTTCTAGTCCCTGTACATTTATATGCTTTCTACTCTTTTTTTAACTATTTTATTTGTAAATTGTCCCTTTTATTTTAGATTTAATCTTAATTTGGTCTTTTATTTGTATAATCTGCTAATTTAAAATACTTTTAATATTTTTGTATATGTTAATTTATTTTAATGATTTTATTTGTTTTCATTTGTTCAATTATTTTGAGGCTTCTTTTATCTTATTATTTTTACATTTTGCACAATATTTTTTTTAAAAATATTTTATACATATTAGTATACATATTATTCTCATTGAGTGTTCAATTTATAATGCTTATTATTTTGAAGATTCACAATATTTTTGTACATGAGTTGAACCATCTTAATAACTTTAGTTTGTTTTATAAAATCATCATTTTAAAATTCATTTCGCATTAAGCTATTTTAATACTTTTATATAACCTCTTGTTTAAATATTTATATATATATATGTTAATACATCTATTACTTTAATAGATTTTTCTATTTAAAATATTTCTTGCTTTATGATTCATCAAGTATTTTTCTTTATGTATATATGAAACTATTTTAGGAACTTTATCTTTGTATTTATAAAATTATTATTTTGGAATGTTTCTTTATATTATATTATTTTTATGTTTTAGATAGTATTTCATTCAAATGATTCATTATATATATATTTGTACGTATATAATAAAAATAATTTAATCTTGTGTACATTTCTATGATATCTTTACAAACAAGTATTTCTAAGTTTATTTATATACATATATATATATGGTTTGTAAATCCATTATGTTTTAAAGATTATATTTTATTATGCATTTTTATTTATTTATTTATTTTTTGTATACTTTACACATAATTCAAAATTTTCTTACTTACGTGTAAATTGTCAATTTTAAACCAATATTCTTCAATACTTTGCATATCATTCGATTTAAAATATTCGTCCTATAACATATGTTTTAGTAATTATGTATATATATTTTCAGTTTGTTTTTCCAAATAGTTTTAAGTTCATCTATTTATATATTGTGTAAATTATGTGTTCATTTATTTGTCATTATTTTAAAATCGTTTTATACCACATTGGCTTCTAATTGCTTTTTTTTTTACATCTTACATTGATTGTTTTATATCATGCTATGTATATTATTGTGGCATATTATTGTATGTATTGCTTTGTTGTGTTGTATTGTTATATTATTATTTTCGTTATTGTATTATTATATCAATTATTTCCCATGCATGATTGTAATCGGGTTATATTTTTTAGGTTAATTATACTTAATTGTTTATTTCGTAGTTGATTAAATAAGACACATTATCCTCACTCATCAAATATTGTATCTTATGCGTGTGTATTATCCCATATCATTATTTTCCACTTGGTCTACGAAATGTGGTTTTATAAGGTCCAAATCTTCAAGATTATTTTTGTTTTATTTCAAGTAAAATTAATGCGATTTAAGCTATTTTCATAATTATTCATTTAAAAATTATTTAAAACGAAGGCAATGCTCGATGTTTGGCAATTCGGGAATCGTGCCCTATCGTGCTGGGTTGCGATTTTCCGTTTGTTCAAAATAATCGAATATTCCTTTGGAATTTCACTCATGTCTTTAAAATTTCTTTAAAACGAAGATAATGTTCGATGTTTGGCAATTCGAGGAATCGTGCCCTATCGTGCTGGGTTGCGATTTTCTATTTGTTCAAAATAATCGAATATCCCTTTAGAATTTCACTCATGTTCTCTAAATTCTAAAATAAGGCAATGTTCGATGTTTAGAAATTCGAGGAATCGTGCCCTATTGTGCTGGGTTTCGATTTTTTCGTTGGACTAGATAATTGGGCATCCTTTTGCGATTTTCGACATATAAACTTTTGGAAGTCAAAATTTATCATGTTCTCGAGGATATAAAGGATCGTGTCCTATCGTGCTGGATGTGCTGTTGCATTCCTCTGAAACAAGGGAATTTTGACGACCAACTCGGGCTATTCAAATAAAAAGAACCACATTTCAAAAACTCTTTTAAATCTCAGACATAAGGACGGTATTTAATCAATTTGGTACCAATTTTGGGCGTAGTGAGGGTGCTAATCCTTCCTCATACGTAACCGACTCCCGAACCCGTTTTCTCATATTTATGTAGGCCAAAATCATTGTTTTAGTAAAAAAAATATTTTATTAAAACCAAATTTTTAGGTGATCCAATCACACCTAAATAAAAGATTGGTGGGGACTCCACATTTTTCATTTTTTAAAGTCGATCCCTGTTTTTCTTTAAATCTAAAAATGGTTTCGACACAACAAGTCACAATTAATAAATCCAACAATTATATACAATTATTCTAAGTAAAATGTAACCAAATTCTTAATCATGGGTGGTGAACAATCAATACAAAAATAATATACAACAATAGTTAACAGGGCACAATATAAAACGATCCACAAAATATGTACAAAATAAAATGGAATTAGAAACTAATATAGTATAGGACATTTTCAAAATAATGATGAATTAATTAACACACAACATAAGTTGACAAGTTGGTATGAAAGCTAGGGATATATAATTGTTTGAAATAAATATTGTAGATTAAAATATTTGAATTGATTAATATGCAAAATATTTTAAACACAAATTCATTCAAAGATTGACAATATATATAATGACTTAAATAATATATTACATGCAAAAGAAAGAAAATACACGATGAGGTATAGTTCACATAATAGATTTTTTTTGAGACATGCACATATGATATAGAAATAATTATTTATATAAACAAAATATGAAATTAATAATACATATAAAATTAGATTATCTTATAAATTATATACATACTATTATACTTAAAACATTTAGAAGAGATACTAAATAAAATACTAAGATAATATAATATAAAGAAGCGTTTCAAAATAATAATTTTATAAACACAAAAATGAATTTCCTGTAGCACCCCAAACCCGGCCCAAACGTTAAGGCCGAATCCGACGTGCCACTTTGAAGTCAAAAACCCGTGTTCTCTTTTTAGTGTTTTAAAAAGCCGACTTTTGTCAAACTAACCAAGTGAATGGAAGCTGGGCACCAGGTAGGTATCCATAACAGAGGAGGTGAGCCATGAAGGCTGCTTAAGTACCAAGCTCTCCGATTGGATCCAATCCTAGACATGTCCACATCCATTGCCACACTTGGTTATAACAAGTTGAAATTTCTTTGGTAAATCGAATATTCATGACGTCGTGTTATTTTAAAAAAAAAACAAGTATCATTTTGAAATCACGCCCTAAGTCTAGCCCATTTGAATTAGTATCCATCAATTTAAAGTTGTTTTTAATAATATAATCCCAGAAAAATCAAATAAGAAAATAAGGTCAAAATGGCCTTATTACAACCCAAAAATTAAATAGTAATTAAAAATAACTTAAGAAAACCAGTCTCTTTTTTTCAAACCCAAAAGTATTCACCATGGCCACTCTGAATCCCCTCCGGCTCCAAGTCACCCACATCAAGGCTCACCTGCAAGGTTAAAGAAGGGGTGAGTTTGGGGAAATTCAGTTTGTAAGGAAAACCCATTCAAAGCCCAAGTCAGCTCAAGCCCATTGGGCCTAAGCCCATTCAGGTAACAGTGGTACTGGGCCAGAGCCCTTTTCATATTACAATAAACTAGGCCTTAGCCCCTTATTCAGATAACAGTATCGCCCATAGGCCCATTTCAAAATACATGCAACATCAGTAAACATATGCAAGCCCATTTGGGGAGACTACTCAACCCACCAACCACTACACTCCACCCGTACCAGCCATACACTCCATGTGGGGAATAGCTCAACCCACCCAGCCCAACACTCCACAGTTGCAGCCTTGCTGCTCAGTTAACAGTAAATTGAGGCAAAGCCTCCAGTACGTGGACAAGCCACTTTCAGCACTTCCTCCGTCAATATCCCAGTCCCATGCATCAGATAATAACAACATGGCATGCAGTAAATAACAACAGTCAAACATGCATTTAGGTCAATTTAACCCTACGGGTATTTCGGTAATTTATCTCCTAGGGGAAAACTATAAATTTTCCACTTTTAAAGGTATTTCAGTAATTTATCTATTTTAGGGTTTTTCATGCATATTCCTACCTTTCACGTACTAACAGAATCACTACCAAGGGTTCTTACCAAATTGGGCCTGTTGGCCCATCATTCCAATTTTGGCCCATTAAGCCCAAAAATATCGAGGGCACAGAAATCATGCACTTTGCAGTCCAAACATTGCAGCTTACCAAAAACATTAATCGATTTACCTCACGAGCATTCGCATACTCGCAAATCTACAAAATACCGATTTTCGGCATTTCGGCTTTTCGACTTTTGCCGATCTAGACTAAGAAAGAGGGTGTTAGTTACACACCTGTTTGCAACGATATGCTGACGAGATCCACACACGAACCGCCTACAATTGGATTACTAACACGTTAATCTAACTATTCAAATACAAACTACGTATTAACCCCTTACAATATTCGGCCAACCACACCTACAGGTCATAGTAAGCTTATAAGAAATCAATAAGCAACTCATTAACAAATTTTTGTCAATGTTTACCACATAATCATAATTTCTCTGCAAGCTGTCTTCCTGAGCAACAATCACTAAATCATTTATAACTGGAGCTACGAAACTCCAAATCAAGTGCTGTTAATTTTCCCTGAAAATAGACTCATATATCTTCTATCCATAAAATTTTCAGAATTTTTGGTATGGCCAATCAATACCAGATTTTTCTTAAAGTTTCCCATGTTTCACTGTTTGACTAATCTGACCACTCTTCATTACAAATCAAATTTCTCATTGTACAGAATTCAAAATATGTTCTCGTTTATTTATTTTGAAACTAGACTCATTAAGATTTAATTACATAATTTATCCAGCTTCTAATTCATCTCCCACAATTTATGGTGATTTTCCAAAGTCACGTTACTGCTGCTGTCCCAAGCAGATTTATTACCAAATCACTCTTTCACATCTAACTTGCATGCTTGTTATTTAAACATGTATATCACCAACCAATCATCACATATCTATGATTTTACTTAAGTATAATCTTCATTTCATCATTTTAAAGCACAACATGTTAGCCGATTTTTCCCCTTAGCATCTGAGGACTAAAATGTTTGGCTCAACTTCACCTATCTTCCATTTTTCATCAAAAGAACATGAAACAACAACCAAAAACCAAAATATGCTTCATGAGTTAGGGTAGAATCAAGAAGAACTCATGAGCATCAAGATAGAAGCAAAGTACCAAGAACTTACCTTCAATTTTCCCCCCTCCTAGTGACCGAATATTCAAGGGTTTGCTCCCCTATTTGCTCTCTCTCAAATTCGGCTATGAAGAACAAAGAATGAACAAAAACCTTCCTTTACTTCCTTTTGTTATTCTTATCACTCAACATTTTATGACACATAAATGATATACTAATATTTGTGCCATACTCATGCCATAATTCCAATAAAAATATGCCCATAATGCTTACCATGCCCATCATCCATTAACTATTAAAATGCTAATGCCCATCATCCATTAACTATTAAAATGCTAAAATGCATACATTATCAACTATCCATCACCTTGGCCGGCCACTACATTAAAAGTGGGGAATTTGACATGCAAATCCTCCTATTTTGCACTACTATTTATTTGGCCACTATAAATTAGCCTATAGCATTTTCAAACATTTTCACATAGGTCCTATTTCATAATTTCACTCCCTTTTTCTTATGGAACAAAAATTAACTAAAATTACCGGGTTCTATCTTAAGCTTGGGCCTTCTAGAGGCCCACTAACATAATTAAACCTATGCCAACATTCACAGAATTCGCGAAAATTGGGGCGTTACAACTCTACCCTCCTTAAAGAAATTTCGGCCTCGAAATTTACCTAATCCAAATAGTTGAGGGTATTGTTGACGCATAGTCTCTTCTGATTCCCAAGTAGCTTCTTCCCTTCCATGATTACGCCACAATACTTTTACCAACGGAACCAACTTCCTTCTTAGAACTTTAACCTCTCCATCTAAAATTTGTATGGGTTCTTCCTCAAAGGTCAAATTAGTCCTTACTTCAATCTCCTCCACTGGCACAACATGTGAGAGATCCGATCAATATCGTCTTAACATAGACACATGAAAGACGTCATGGATTCTGTCTAACTCTGGTGGTAATTCTAACTGATACGCTACTGGCCCTACCCGCTTAAGAACTCGATAAGGCCCTATAAACCGCGGACTCAATTTGCCTTTCTTGCCGAATCTCAAGATCTTCTTCCAAGGTGAAACCTTTAAGAAAACCATATCCCCAGCTGGGAACTCTATCTCTTTGCGCTTTAGATCCGCATACGACTTCTATCTATCAGATGCCTCCTTTAATCGATCTCTTATCAACTTAACCTTACTTTCAGTATCTGCCACCAACTCCGGTCCAAGCACTTGTCGTTCACCCAACTCTGTCCAACACGTAGGCGTACGGCATCTCCGCCCATAAAGTGCCTCATATGGAGCCATCTGAATACTTGCTTGGTAGCTGTTATTGTATGCAAACTCCGCCAATGGCAAGTGTCCTCCCAACTCCCACGAAAATCGATGATACAACCCCTTAACATATCCTCCAAAATCTGAATAACCCTCTCCGACTGTCCATCTATCTGTGGGTGAAAGGCAGTACTGAAATCCAAACGTGTACCCAATGCCTCCTGTAACTTCTTCCAGAACCGAGATGTAAACCTAGGGTCTCGGTCGGAAATAATCGACACTGGCACTCCATGGAGTCGCACTATCTCTGCCACATACAACCTAGCCAACTTTTGCAGGGAGTAATCAGTACGAACTGGTATGAAATGGGCAGATTTTGTTAACCTATCCACCACTACCCACACAGAATCTTTCTTAGTGGGTGTCAAAGGTAGCCCACTCACAAAGCCCATAGTGACTCTCTCCCACTTCCACAATAGAATTTTCACCGGTTGCAGTAATCCAGAAGGAAATTGATGTATGCGTGTATTGTATGTGTGTATGCGTGTATTGCAGTAATCCACAATAAAATTTTGTAGGTACATCAATGGCTTTTATAGCCAGATTTACAAAATAAATAAAAATAAAAATAAAAAAATCCTATTTTCCTACTGTCATCTGCTATGAATTCTGTTATTGGCTCCTTCTGGTGTGTTCTTTTGCAGGCTCGGTTGTACAAAGGAGCGGGGAGACGTGCGAAGGGGGCCGTGCGAGAAGCCACTCGTGGGAGCCCTAACTCTCTGGCCTATTCTGGCACGTTCCAGAAGCTTCTAGTGCTGCTGAGATAATTTTGGGTGTATTGAGCCTCGAGTTTTAGTGTTTATTTAATTGGGCCTCGAGTTTTAGTGATTTTTAGTATAAGCCCGGACAAAAATTGGGCCTTACAATATATATATTTAATAAACATTAACATATACTTCTTCTATTATAGAATATTCAAAGGTTTAAATATATTAAAAGTTCTTATTAATTCTCATATTAATTTCGAAGACATTGAGTTCCTATATGTTTTTGCCATTAGTGTTGGTAATGTGGCATTTATAAAAGAAAAAAATTATATTTTTTTTTTAGATTTTGACTTTACAATTTTTATCAATTTCACTATTACAATTTAAAAATACATAAAAAATTTAAATATATATTTTTTTCATGTTTTCAATTAAAAGTTCTAAAAATATAGAAAAACCTATATATATTATATAAAAAATAAAATGGGATAAATTTCAAAAGTATATAAGAACTTTGATTAATGCGTAATTGTATACATGAACTTTAATTTGGTGCAATTATACACATGAAATTCTAATTATAGTTCAAATGTATACTTGAAACTTTAATTTTGATTTAATCACATTTAAACAAATATAAAATGATATTATATAAATAATTGTGTTAATAATTTACAAGAATTTGATCAAATCAAAATTTCATGTATAAAACTATACAAAATCAAAATCCATGTATAATTTTAATATTTATACCAGAATAAAAGTGTACATGAAAATTTAAAAAAAAAACTTAAAATTTTTAAAAATAAATAAACTATTTGGAACAGGCTCTAATTTCGAAATTAATGAAGAATTGGACTAAAATATTTGGCAAGCCTAATAGTTATACTTCAATCCCTATTTAAAGCCCAACATTGAAATGGGGTAGGCCTGGTTTGGTACTAAACGCATACAAGAAATTAATAGAAATAGGATAATCATCCAATCGATTCAAGTCGAATTTGAGTAAAAGAAGTTTAAGTTAGTCAAGTTAATAAATTATATTTTAACAAAATTCAATTTGAATTGAGTTAAGTTATATGAAACTTGAGTCAAGTCGAATCAAATATATTTATTCGCGTTAAATTTAAAAATATAATTAATAAAAATATTAGATTAAATATATATAATTAATCAATAAAAATTTTCTACATAAATAAAACATAATCAAATAATTGATACAAGAAACAAAATCTAAATTAAATTAAATAAAATTTTTAGAAGTGTATAGTGGAATATGATATTTTAGGCTATCAAATAGATCATCATTCCACTGATTAAAAAAACATGTACAAGTAATCCGGTATATACAATAATACCCATCACAATCAGAAAAACATATCAAGGAGGAATGAAGCAAAGACAGGATGGGGTTTCTTGTAGAAAGGAAGTAAAATTTAAAACAGCCTTACCTTCTTTTCTTTTCTTTTTTTCAGTTTAAGAGAGGGTAAAATGACGTCGGAAGATGTGGCTGGGCTTAAAATTTTGAAATTATGCCTTTACTCCAAAATCACATGGTTTTGTTTAATTGATTCTACGGATATTCGAGTTGTAATAATTAAACTTGATTCAAATTTAAAAAATTGATTCACTTATTTGAATTGACTTAAAAAATTGAATAATTCAAAATTTAATTTTTTTAATTTTTTTTAGTCGATTCAAGTTTTATTCACTCTTAAATAGAAGAATTCTAAGAGCATACAAGATTCGACTAATTTGAAGTAAAACAAAAAACAAAAAAACAAATGAAGTAAGATTAGTTCATTGAAATTTAATGGTTAAAATAAAATTAACTTGAGCCTATTGATATTTGAATTCGAATATAAAATAATTTAACTTAATTGATTAAAATAATCAATTTTAAAAATTAACTAAGGGATACTTGTTGCTTTTATATGTTATGATTCTAATATAATGTAATTTTTCATAATGTGATTATTAGAAAAGTTATTTTACAAACTTTTAATATATATTAAAAAGTATTGACTAAAATCCTGAAAAAATTATATTATCATTCAATAAACACTTTTTGATAATTAATGAAATTATTCTTATTAAATAAAAGATAGCTTCACAATAAACTACATTATTAAGAAATATTTGCATTGAATATTAAATAATTATTTTTCAATTAGTAATTTTTAATTTTTAATTTTTAATTTTAATTTTAATTCACACTAAAATTATTCTAAATTTATCTTACATGTATTTTTAAAATATAATCATGCATATACAAAGCATGTATTGTGGAAGAAAACATGTGCGTACGGGCACACCCACCCACATATATATTAGTTTTTTTACCCATAACGCATGAACTGATTATGTGGATTAATTAAAATATATTAAGATATTTTTTTAAAATTAAAATGTTTTGCTTAAAATTTTATAAAATCATATGCAATAACATAAATTGTTTCTTTCATTTGAATATATAATATTAAAGTAATTTTAAAAAATAAAATATAAATTTATATATCCATAAAAAATCCAAAAGTATTATTGCAATATGAAATAGATAAAAAGTTTATAATTTAAATAAATAAATGTGATGTTATATTTATTCCATAAATTCATAAATTTGATTGATTTAATTTAATTTAAATAAATATGAAAACAAATTAAAAGTGAATGTAAATTAAAATTGTCAATATCCATGTAATGAATAAACTAAATGCTAATGATGAAAAAATTGGATAGTTGACTTTCATTATTCATTAGAGCTTCCAAATTTATCCAAAGATAAATTATTTATTCTATGAATACTGAAAATTATGGTGTCAAATTAATGTTTTTATTATATATATATTTCAATGTACAAAGAAAATGTGTATATTTGATGAAAATTATTTAATTGTCCATTAAGGTTATTAACATTCATTTATGATAGTATATTCTAGTATCTACCCAAAGGAGAATTAGAATATACTTGGATTGTTTGTTTGAATTCATAAAGTAATTATATTTAAGTATTTCAGAATTGTTTTGCTTTTATATATTATTTTTCAACTATTTGTCTTCATTCACAAGCTTCAACTGTTACATTATTTAATGTGTTATACTTCTCTGAATGGAATGATCAACTGTTACATTATTTAATGTGTTAAACTTCTCTGAATGGAGTGAACAAATTAAGTCTCATTTAGGTGTTCAGGATCTTGACTTGACACTATTAAAAGATAAACATGCTACTATTACTGCCTCAAACAATGAGGAAGAGATGTTATACCATAAATAATGGGAATGATCAAATAGATTGAACTCGTGTTTTAGCAAATGACTATTACCATCAACATTAAGACCACAATTTCACAAACTAAAAGCAAGAAAGAATTTTCTTATGTTTCTAGAAGAACGTTTTCATTCTACAAATAAGTCACTGCTGGTACTTTAATGGCACAACGCACAACCATAAAGTATGATGGGTCGAAGGAAATACAAGAACATGTCATCAAGACGACTAATATTACAACAATGTTAAAGGCCTTAGGGATGATGGTGGATGACTCTTTTCTAGTGCAATTCATATTGAACTTACTACCTCCAAATTATGGGCTATTTCAAATTGACTATAACTGTAGCACCCCACACCCAACCTGATTGTCAGGCCCTAATACGAAACATCACATTCGTTGCCGAAGCAACTTGAACTAGCTCTTCTTTTAATAAAAACTCAAGCTTCACACGTTTATCATATTATTTACGTCATTCGTTTCAAATATAACAAGTTAAAGTGACCAAATATCTTAAAACTACTTAAAAACAAGTTTAAGAATATCAATTAAAAACAACTAATATTAGTTCCTATTCAACATCAATGCAATGTTCTATTACTACCATAATTTACAATCATTCTTATTGATCCAAATTAGTTTCAAGTTAATTAAATCGCTTTTAAAATATTTTCAAACAAGTTCTAGGTGTTTGGGGATGATCGAGACCAAATTCGAGTCTCCGAGGCTTTAAAATAAGTTAAAAAATGGGAAGGCCCTGTTTTAAATACTTGTATCGGTAGAAGTCCTTGCAACTATTCATTTTTTGCTACTGACTTACTTGTACTAATATACCTGACCACTTGTATGGGTAGAAGTTTGCCAAAACCCAAAAATGAATTAAAAAACATGCCTAGTTTGACCCAAATACCATATCATATCCAAACATTACAAGACATATTTATCAAGTTCTAGACACCATGTTGAGAATGTTTAACACCCTAAATCACCTATTCACAAGTATGATCAAAACCTTACAACATCAAGTGTCAAATTCACTTTCTTAGCAAACAAGCAATGTCTTAAGCATAGTGTAAACTAGTAGATTATGCATGCATCCCAATCCCTAGTGCAACACATATATGAACACCAAACATATATGATCATGTTCATATTACAAGACATTAACATATTAAGCACCATAATATCAAAATAAGCTCAAAGACTAATCTATGATGCTAAGTACATGTCAACTTGTTTACAAAACATATAAAAAGCTATACAAACTTTATTGAGTCGAGAATTAAGTCTTGGATGCTATCACACTTCTCACGTCCTCATGATTTAATATTACCTATGTACAAAAATAAACAAACTATACGTTGAGTAATTGGGCTCCATGGTGCTAACATGATTTGAAACAAACTAAACAACTATAATCAATTTAAGCATATACATTTATATGTAATTCAAATGTAGATCATAAAATGTCAACACATCTTGTCTCATGCCTTATTTATCATGCTTTCATGCTTGATTAGCATACCACATGTTGTTACTTTGGAATTCAACTATTATACCTTTTCAATTATATGTATCTATAAGCATATCATTTATACATATTCATTTAATATATTGTATCATATCATCTCAATCATATGTATCATTTGACATTTCATAATAATATATTCATTTTTCTCATTTCATAATCGAATCTATTGATTTTTTTTATAACCATATCGACCTTTAGGGGCTCAGATTATCCAAATCATATGATCTTTCACATGTTATCTTTCAATGTTTAAACATACATATGCTCAATGGAGTCACCAGAACACTTAGTGGCGTACGACATGTACCGAAATTGAAGAGGAATTTGATTTCATTGAGTACTCTTGATTAAAAAGGGTACAAGTACACAACTGAAAGTGGGGTTTTAAAGATTAGCAAGGGTTCCCTCGTTGCGATGAAATGGTAGAAAAAGACCAACAAGTTATATGTTTTACAAGGTTCAACTATTACTAGTGATGCAGCTGCCACTTGACAATTTTTCGTACTGCACAGCAAAACAGTATTACAAAACGGATGAATAGAACAATTATAGAAAAGGTTCAATATATATTTTTTGATTAACTGGTCTTTGTCTATTGCCATTGAGAAAAAGACTCCACAAAAGGTATGGTCTACTAATCCTGTTGATTATTCTGATTTGAATATTTTTGGGTGTCCTGCGCATGCTCATGTTGATAATGAGAAATTGGAATGTAGATCCATTAAATGTGTTTTTCTTGGTTATAACGCTAGTGTTAAAGGATAAAAGTTATGGTATCCTGAAAATGGAAAAGTTACTAGCAAAGAGTTATTTTTTATGAAATTGTTATGTTGCCTAACTTATCTCTTAAAGTATTTTCCAATAAACACCAACAAAGTCCAAGCACACATGTGAAGCAGGTAGAGCTACTGATTGATCCAAAATCTACAACAAAGTCTACTCCTCATGTTAGTACAAAAACTCAGAGTAGAGTTGCTTCTTCACCACAATATTCTATTGCCAAGAATAGACTTAGAAAAGAAATTAAACCTTCAAAGAGGTATGCCGAGACTGATCTAATTGCTTATGCTTTAAACGTGGCTGAAGATACAGATGCAAATCAAGAGTCATCTACTTATTCTGAGATAGTTAACTGTGAAGATTCAGGAAAGTGGATTTTTTCCATGCAAGAAGAGATGAAATCGCTCTGTAAGAATAGAACATGGGATCTAATGAAGCTTCCTAAGGGTAAAAAGGTTGTTCGTTGTAATTGAGTGTTCAATAAGAAAAAAAGGGACCCCAGGAATTGAAAAACCCATATATAAAGCAAGTCTAGTATTGCGGTCATGTATGATTTGGAGCTTGAGCAATTAGATGTAAAAACAATATTCTTACATGGAGAACTTGAGAACGATATTTACATGCAACAACCAGAGGGTTTTATAGTCTCAAAAAATAAGGACTATGTTTGCTTATTGAAAAAGTCCATTTATGGCTTAAAATAATCACCAATGTAGTGGTATAAGAGGTTTGATTCTTTTATGACTACTCATGATTTCAAAAGAAGCAGCTTTGACAGTTGTGTTTATTTTAAGAAAAATAATGACGGTTATTTTGTGTATCTACTCCTATATGTTGATGACATGTTAATAGCAGACAAAGATGGAAAGATAAGAAAGGTCAAAACCCAGCTTTTAAAAATTTGAGATGAAAATTTTGGGGGCAGCAAAGAAGATACTTGAGATGGAGATTCTCAAAGATAGAAAAACATGTAATTTGTACCTAAGTCAGAAATGGTACATTGAGAAAGTTTTTCGTAGGTTCAATATGAAAAATGCCAAGCCTGTTAGCATTCCATTAGTAGCCCACTTTAGACTTTCATCTGCTTTGTCTTGGCAATCAGATGATGAGATTCACTACATGGCACGTGTTTCATATTCTACTGCAGTGGGATCTCTCATGTATGCTATGGTTTGCTTACGTCCAAATTTATCATATGCAGTTAGTGCAGTTAGTATATACATGGTGAATCCAGATAAAGAACACTGAAAAGCCGTTTAGTGGATTTTCAAATACTTACGAGGTACTGCTAATGTTTGCTTACATTTTGGAAAAACTAGAGATAGAGTCATTGGGTATGTTGCTTCTGATTTTGTTGAAGACCTTGATAAAAGAATATCTCTCATCGGGTATGTCTTTACTATTGGACATTGCGCAATCAGTTGGAAAGTCACTTTGCAAACTACAGTTGCTTTGTCTACTACTGAAGTTGAGTACATGGAAATTACTGAAGCTTGTAAAGAAGCTATTTGGTTAAAGAGACTCTTTCGTGAACTCAGTAAAGACCTTTAGATCAGTACAGTGTTTTTTGATAGTCAGAGTATCATCTTCCTTATGAAGGATCAAATGTTTCATGAGAGAACAAAGCACATTGACGTTCGGTATCATTTTATACATGATATTATTATTTGTGGTGATATTGTTGAGAGCAAAGTTAGTATTCATGATAATCCTGCAGATATAATGACTAAATCACTTCTTAAAACCAAGTTCGAGCATTGCTTGGACTTGGTTGGTGTTCATTATTAAAGAATACCTTAAAAGAGTTTCGTGAAAGAGGAGGAGAACTTGTTTGTTGAGAGTTCGTTGTGGAGAACTTGTTCATTGAGAGTTCGTGGTGGAGAACATGTTCGTTGAGAATTCGTGTCAATGTAGAGATTATTAAAGTTGTGTGATCTAAATTCTAAGAGATTGCTTTAAACAAAATATATTTTCTTTCTAGAAGATTTAGCATTTATTAGTATAATATATTTAGCATTTATTAACATAATATATTTGACACTAATTAGAATTAGGTTTTTTCAACCTATAAATAGATATAGTTGAAACTCATCTTGTATAATTCGAATTCGACATTAGTGAATTTTCTTTTCATTTACCTGTGGTTTTTTCCCGAAAGGGTTTTCATGTAAAATTTGTGTGTTATATTTTTTTTCTTTTTCTTTGCGATCTTTCTATATTTTCATTATCGACGTTCAGTTTTTAACAGATAGCTTAGTTTCTTGCAAGTTGACAATGTGACCATTGAATTTGATTGCCTCAATGTCATTTTTGGGCTCAACGGTGTCTCTATATCTTATACTGAGATTGGACTAATTATTGCAGATTGTGTAGTCTTAAAATCTCATTTTTTAAGTTTTGTCCTTCAATTGGAAGGTAGGATCGTTAATAGCGCAGCTCATTTGTTAGCTCCAGTAGCCTTATGCTATGCGAATTCTTGTATCTGAGATAGTAGTCCAAATTGCACCTCTCATGTTGCTGTTTCGAATACGTTTTTGTCTTCCACAACTCAGGTTTTAAACAATTAGGGCTAGATGTACCAGATAAGTCTATTGATTTGGGTCTTAAATATTTGATTTTGATTTATATTTGCTTTCTTGTTCCGGTTATAAAGATAGTTTCTCTTAAAAAACCCCCCAAAAAAGCAATATACATAGCATGTTTTGAAATTTTTATACTAACTTAACGTTGAAACCATTTATATGTTTTTTTAAGTAACAATTTATAAGTTTTGACACAACCTATTAGTTGAAAATTTATAAGTAAAAAATACATGCCCGTTCTTGACATTTTTGAGGCCTTAGGCAAAACAATAAAATGGGATTTTAGGTTTTTAAAAGTTGGAGAAAATCTTTTTTAGGTCCTTCAAAGTTGGTAAAAAAAATTTTGGGCCCTTAAAAGCTAAAAAGAAATTTTTTGGGCCCCTTAAAAGTTGGTAATTTTTTTTTTATTTTTAAAAGTTAAAAAAAATTTAAACCCCTTAAAAACTGAAAAATAATATTTTAAACCCCTTTTAGTTTTGGACCTTGAGCGGTTGCATCTCTAGATGACCTTAGGGTCGGGCCTCCAAAAAATTTTACCAAAAAATTTTAGAATGTATAACTCTATATCATACATGGAGTCAAAAAATGAAATGGAAACTATATTATATTATTATAAGGTATAACTTTTCGTTGAAAAATATGGAATGTTTTGAAAAGTATATATATATATTATAACAATTATATAGCTTAACTATTATTAAAAGAACAATTATATGATTGTCGATTGAGTTTTAATTTAATTGATATTGACATTGTTGTTAATATAGACGAACATACGTTGAAATATATTATACTCTTATTTAAGGGTTGGAGAATGACTATGAATAATTCTAAACATTGTATAAAAAAAATATATGATAAAAATTTATAATAAAATCAATGCTAAAAAAAAGAATTATATGGCATAACAATAACTTTTAATTCTAATATTTAGCATACAAAGAACAATTTCTACTTTAATGATCTCATATTGATTGGCATGATTTTAAAATTAATTTAATTTTGTTTGAAATTTAATAATTTTTAGAATATATATTTTTGGTGAATTATAATAATAAGGTAAAGTCCGAACAATAAACGTGATTTATGCGATTCAAACTTAAATTATATTTAGAAAAGTGAACACTCTTAACTATCAAGTCATCATATGAGGTTCAACTTTTAGAATATATTTAATAGACACAACTTATTCTTTTTAAACTAAAAATATTTTAAATTTAATGTTACGATATAAATATATAAATAGTAAAAGGGCCCATGTATTCTATTTACAATAAAATAATACCGTGTGATTAAAGAGGTGATCCACTTGTCACAAATTCTTTTGGAAGAACCACTTATCACAATTTTAACTACTCCATATAAGATATATTTCATATTTGCTTCCAAACCTTACCATAGTACAACATATATATATATATAGATAAGATTAAGACGTTTTTCTTTTCATTCACAAATTGTGTAAATCAATGATAATAACCTTTTCAATAATGTATCAAAACGATTTTTAATTAAATTAAAAGAATCGTTTTCAAACAAATAATTGTATTTTTTTTATAGTTATTGGTTGCTATTTTAAATTTCGAAAAATTTAATTAAAAGTATGATTCGTAATTCGAATTTAATTTATAATTAAAAGAGAAAATATTTAATACATTATCATTAGAATTTAAAATTTTTATAAATAAAATTGAGTTGATGACAAATGTATATAGAGTATATTAAAAAAATTTTAAAAATAAGACATATGGCAAATTTATAGCTTTATTTATAAAATGTAATACAAATAAATAAATAGCCACCTTAACTAAAAATGCTAAATTCACTATAGTCTAAATAAAGAAGAATTAAACCTTGAGCTTTCGGATAATATGTGCATAGCTCAAAAATAATGAAAATGAACACAAGTATCAGTGTTCCGTTATAGATTTAAGTGCATGACCCAATGCATATTGATACAACTTATACCGTGATTTATTCATAAAATCCAATGACAGAATACGAGTCCATCAAGTCAAGCTCAACTTATAAGAATTTTAAATTTGAGTTAAAATTAGAGACTCAAAGTTTATGTTGAGCTCAACCGATTGATTAGTTTCCATCAATCTGATTTACATACTAATTTAATAAATGAATATATTAAAATAAAAAATTCAGCTAGGCGCATGAAATTTGAATCAACCTTAAATATTTTTTTGGGTGGAAACCTTAATCACTTGAGGTTTCCCTTGTACCAAATAAAAGAATCGTGGTCCTCAAATTCAGGAGATTCCATAAGCTTTTTAATCATTATAAACGAAACCCAGGAAACGAAAAGTTCCACATAAAAGATAAGTCACACTGCTCATATTCATACAAACATTCTTGCAAACACATGCATACAACACATTGGAAAACAAGGCAAATAAATATTCGAAATCACACCCATAATCAAAGGATCTAAGCACGTCGAGCAAGGGCGACACCTGCTAATATAATCACCAGTGTCATAAAGATGACTGCTACAAAGGATCCAATTAAAGAACCCGAAGAACGCTCGCAAAAGGAGTGGAATTGTCTGCAGAATGAGAACCAATTCCAATTGGGATTCCCTATATGTGCTAAGTACACAATCGCTGCCGCCGCTGAGGCTCCAGCTGTCAAAATAACCAACATTGCCTACATCACACAATCACCTTCTTCCCATTAGAAATCTTAAGATATCCAACGGATGATATTATTTAATCTGAACTCCAATAGTAATGCTCGGTTATTCAGAAAGTAAATTAATATGTATCTCTAAAAGTTCAAAATATTACCATGTCGAAGAACATCAAGATGAGCCTAGTCCTTTGAGCACTGCTCCTTAGGATGTGGAAGAATGAGAAAGGGAGAGAAAGCAGAAGATAGGCGCTTACAATTCCATTTGCAGCCACAAAGAAACTGACATATGAGACACCATAAATGTTATAAATTTCGGACACATAAACAAAACATGTTATTGATGCTTGATTGAAAGAGAAAAGCCACACACATGAATGCTGGTATGTCTCTGTATCTGGCTTTGAACTGAGTAAAACTATTAAAGAAGGGCAGCCTTTGGTTAGTTGTGGCCATTGCAAATGCACTCCCCAAGGTTCCTATAAGTGCCAGTATCCTGAAAATCAAGTCCATTACTGATACACCTTTTTGCACTGCATGACTCTTTCGCTCAACACCATTACCCTTCGCCATTTCTTTCTTTTTTTTTTTTTTGTTGGGGGGCTGTGGGGGGAGGGGGAGGTATATCAACTTTGGAATTTGGAAGTGTTTTTTGAGTTTGTAAGTATTGAAGTTGATAAACTTAGGGAGATATAAAGCTAGGGTATTTATAGATGCATGTCTTGAAAATGTGGTACTAGTAGTGTCATTCTCCTTAAATTAAGAGAAGTTGTCTAAACCCAATGTGTGGAATAGAATCATGGAGTTCTTTATATTAAGAGTCAACTTTTGTTTTATCTCTTTACTTAAAAAATGGTTAAATTAATCTTTATATATTAGATTAAAGAGTAAATTGGTCATTTTTAATAAAAATTTCATCCATTTGTACTATTAAAGACTGGTGTGAATAACAAAATAACTATAGACAAAAACATTTGACATGCTATATGTATTTCATGGTAGCATACGAGATCAATTTTTAATGGTAGAAATAAATTAAATTTGTAACAAAATGACCAATTTACTCATTGATCTAATATTTATGGACTAATTCATTTATTTTTTAAATAAAAAAAATAAAATACAATATAATTTGTAATACAAAAACTTTTATGATATTTTTATCATGAAATTAAGTAACATCTTTTAGATTGATGTGAAAACTAATATTTAAAATCTGAGTGAATTTTAAAGGCACTAACTATACGTATGAGAAAGGTAAATCTTGTTGACTGAGAGAGAATGTCATGGCTTTAAGGAAAACTCGGTCATGTTTTTAAGGAAAACTCACAAATCTCACATTAGCTATATATTAGAAGATGGTTTATTTGATTCACCAAAAAAAAAAAGGTTTATTTGAATATATATATATATATCAGCCAAACTTTTTAAACTTTGATATCGATCCTTTTAAATATTTTAATTAATTAAATATTATAAAAAAAATATTTAAAATTTCTTGTAATATATTTTTAAAAAATTTTATCCATAGAAAATTTTAAGGGTAAGTTAGCAATATATGCCATTTTTAGAAAATAATTAGAGTTTTAGGTCGATTTTTTCTATATTTAGAGAAATAGGCCGATTTTGGAAAGAAATAGAAGGATGCGTTTTCAATTGAGATGGCAAAAAAAGCACCCTACTGGACGCACTTTCAGCCACCTCTACTGAAAATGCGTCTTCCAGAATGCATTTTTAGGCAACAATAACTTTTCCCCAACAGTAAAAAAATCCAACAGCAATATTATTTCCAACAGCTTGTTTATTTGCTATATAAACCAAGCCATTTTCTTCCTTTTGCATTCAAATCTCATTCTCCTAATTCTCTCAATTCTCTCAATTCATCTATTCTCTCAATTCTCTCAACTTTTTAGTTTTGAATTTTTCATTCAATTTCTCTCAAAGAATTGTTCTTTTAATTTTACATTTTGTAATTTCTTTATTTTTAATTAATTTTTATAATAGCAATTTCGCTTATTAAATTTTCGGCGCCCAATTACAAACTGTAAGAAAATATTAAATTTTTTAATTTTTAATTTTCTATGTTTATATAATTAGGCCGCTGATTAAATTTTAGATACGTACATACACAATTTAACTGCGAGGGCACCGCGTGTTATTAAACAACACTTGCAAGAGGCGGGATTCTTGCACGTGTCTCGTATGCTCGGGGGGACTAAATTGGATATTGCACTTATCAGCGCTTTGGTGGAAACATAGAAACCTGAGACATACACATTCCATCTTCCATACGATGAATGTACAATTACACTCGAGGACGTAGCTTTACAACTCGATTTACCGATAGATGGGCCAGTCGTTATGGCGGCAGTGGGCGTTGGCGATTAGAGCACGATTTGCGAGCAACTATTACAAAAGGTGTCAAACAAGACTTTTGGTAGCCGAATAGAGATGAAATGGTTGAATGAAAATTTCAATTATATCGAAAATTTCGTGAATGCCGTTGAAAAAGAACAATATGCCTGAGCATTCATATTGAGGTTAAGTAAGGGTCTTCTGATGCCGATAAATCTCGAAATCTGGTACATTAAAGGTGGCTACTACAATTTGTCTACTTGAAAGAAACGGGGAAACTCAGTTATGGATCAACTTTGTTGGCGATATTATACCGAGAGATGTGTCGAGCGATGCAACCACAAAAAATTAAAATTAATGGTTGTATACTCCTTCAGTCATAGGCATGGTACCGACTACCATTTTTACATCCCCAAGTAAACGCCCATCATTCTTTCCCACTCTTAAAAAGGTAAAATTCATTTGATAATATAGTTATCATAATATTTTTTTCGTTATTATATTTTTGAAATAACATATTATTTGAATAGGTGGAAAAATGAGGAGAGTCATACAGGTATAGCGAATGAGTTCGAAGATATTCAGCTACTATTAGATCAATGATTGGAAGCTGGTGTTAGTTTTTGAAATTTTAAATTATAAAATATTTACGTGAGGATTTGAAATTTAATATTAGGTACTTAATAAAATTTATAAATTTGTCATACATTGATTTGAGAATTCAAGAATGCATCTCAGCCGAATTTTTTATCAATCACAATATCTGACGCGTCAAGGTGCCATTGATAGTTTTCACGATGATCGAGATGCACAAATTCGGTCGAGTGATGTGCTAGTTTAGATTTAGGCAAAATAATCTGTCGTCACCCTAGGACATCGAAGAACTGCATAAGGTCGACTTGCGGGGGAGAACCGACAAAGACTGGGAGAAATTCCACGCCAAATATATCTACATTTGGGAGCATAGGTATGATTTCATTCGTATGAGTGAACCAATTCTCGCATCGGATTTGGTGATCTCTCTAGATTACATGACATAGTGTAGACATCACTGTAAGTCATATATATTGCCAGAGGAGGAAAAGACTAGACAAAGTTATTGCAGGAGGCCAAGATGAACCGACATGAATCCTAGGTTGGGAGTACATGCCTCGATAGAGTCATCATCAACTCCAACCCCACATGAGGCACCAAAGGGTGCACGACCTCCCAGTCAGTATGGTTGATATTATTTTGGAGCTTTCACTAACCCTATTTTTTACACAAGCACCACAATGTGCACCATCGTACCATGTATTAACACCTTTTACAAGTGTATTTTTTGCATCACCTTAATCCCTAGCACCATATAGAGTGCCAATGTTGACAACAACACTGACATATCTACTATCTCCAACAATTCGAACATTTTATTCACACTCGGGTTATGTGATACCATATATTTATCAGTCAATAATGTCTCAAACACCCTCAACATCGTTATTCTACCGAGGTGGCTCATCTTCACAGCCACATATTACTACAATCGAGGATATACAATTGCAACCTAGGACGACACGACACTCAAGGACGGTTAAACAAGATGAAGATGAAGAAGATGAGGAGCCGAAACCCCAACTATGAAGAAATCCTCCTCACGACTAACACCTACTGGATTATGGTACACATTCGGCCCAATGATGCCGATGAATTTTTCAAAATTTTTGTCATGTAAATCATCATTTACTTTGTTAACTAGTCATTTGTATTGTATTACATTTTTTTCCATCCATAATGTACTTATTCCAATTATATAAAAAAGTTAATCTATTTTATTTTGCATCAATAATATACTTATTTACAATTTAAGAAAAAAATTAAAAAATTGGGCTGTTGTATTTTTCATATCAATAGTATATACTTATTTATAATTTACGAAAAACGAAAAAAACTATTTATATTATATTCTATTGTATTTCACATCAATAATATATCCATATTTACAATTTCCCAAACAATGAGAAGCAATGAAAAAATGAACAAATTGTTTGTTTCTTTCTTTCTTTTTCATATGTCTATCAAAAATATGAATAAATGTGTTAATCAGGTCTTGTCCTTAATGTTTTCCCTAAGTGTGTGGATATATTGACTTAGTACGCCTTGGATTCCTACAATAACTGCATAACCTCGATTGGTCTATCCTCTCCTGAATATCCATAATGTCACGTATCCAAGTAGGATTCGATCAACCTTTTGGCTTGTGACACAACCTGATATTCATTACCAACTTGAATGGAGTGCTCAATACAGACAGCCACATACTTTCAATTGGGATCGATGGGAATTTAGATTTGTATACTTTATATATGTGTTTTAGTTTGTACACTTTGTCAACATAGCTCATGCAATCTAGACATGTTGAGTCACATGTAGAAATTACATGTGCACATGAAAAATGAAGTGTTTGAAATCCCCCACAGTCGCAAGTCCTTCATCCAAGGTATCATGGTACAATCCCCCAATAATACCATCATTGGGTCTATAGAACTCCGTAACCTCGAAATATTTGATTTGGATGCGAGTGACATACTGTAGACATAGAATTCGCTCTTTCTGTATTTTCTCTAATTTCTTTCATCACATTTTCATACCAAACATGACTGTCATTTATTTGTCCAACATATTTTTCCGCTCACTTTGGAAATAAAGCTGCTAAGAGGAAAAATATTTCTTTGACCGCCGAGGTTATCAACAAATGATGCGTCCCCTTCAATACGAAATTTGTGCATTCCACTAAGCTCATTGTCATGTGCCCATATCGCAGACCTTTATCATATGATTGAGTCCACAAATCCTTAGGTATCTCATCGAGGTATGTAATCCCGTAATTATTTATAGGTCACAAGTTCTCCAACATTTTTTGGAAACGATGTTGGACGAGCTTATACCCTGTCGAAGAAAATAAAGAGTATATCTATAAATGCAAATATTGTATGTGTTAAAGAATGATATAGAAAATAATGGCAACTACATACCCATGTTAATAACATGTTACCGCTCAGCATCCTTATGATAACAACCCATGTAGTTAGACCCTATATGTTGAACATAATACTTATGGTGTGCATAGTCTCAGAGGCTTTCACACCGTTCAATTACGACCTGTATTTTGGGTCTCCTATTGGAAATGGCACATATATCGAGTTGCAGCACAACATGCCTTCTCAATTTAATCAAGAAGAAATCTCAATTATCAATAAATTCTCCTCATGTTATTACAAAAGCTATCGGCAGGATTTTTCAATTTCCATTCTATGCAATAGCCAACGATAATCAATACTCATGCCTCCCATACATGAATGTGTCACCAATTTGTAATAATAGCTTATAATATCGAAACATTACGATGCATAGCTTAAATATAAAAAAATATGGGAAACTCTTTTCTCTTGGACAAATCGATCGTGGAAATGTGTATGCTCCATTTGTAGATCGGTTACGGTACTTGGGACATAATGATTCTATACTTAACACCATTGCCACAAACCAGTATGATTTACCCTGCCTGTTATGCATATTTTCCATAACCTTCTATTTTGCGACTCATGCCTTGTTGTACGACACGGTGTAATCGTACTAACTATAGATATTAACAATCAAAACTAGCAAGGGAATCCTAGGACTCACTTTCACCTTAGGTAAGATAATGTTACATATCATGTTAGATATGCAATTTGGGATGATTCTATGACATACATATAACAACACAACTATTTCAAATTGAGTAAGATAATGTTAAAGATCAGGTCAGAATCCAATCTCGGATGATCATGTGCGTACCTACGATAACACAAGTATGTTGAGGGTTATATTTTTAATTGCCTATAACTTTGTCTTCTTTCTTATATATGTCATGATTTTCCATGGATATCTGTTGCTATGCAATACATACTTAGCCTCAAAATTTTCTAATTGGGATTTTGTAACATGGAAGTTGATCTCATGCTTTATGTTATATCGTTTCACTAAAGCAATAAAAGCATCTTTTGAGGAAAACTGAATTCTAACTTGTAAATCACCAACATTTAATGAAGAATTTGCATAACTCGGTCTTCTATAAGAAAGTTCTAGAAATTCTAACCCACCTTTAGCCTGGAGGTCGACATTATGCATATGGGGTGGAGGTGTATATGGAGTGAAATCTGGATAGGTTCCTCTAGTATTGTCTAAACATTCACCGTTAAAACCACTCTCTTTTAGTTCAGTAGGAATCGGCTCTAGTTTAGAAAATAATGCAATTTTTGAACCATCCATCTTGGCCTCCCAGATTGGTTCATTATCGATTTTAGATACCTCTTCGTTCTCAGCTCCTTATTCATTATCAACCCCAGTTACATGCCTAGGGTTGGAAGTCATTTCGCCTGTGCAGGTTGTAAGGAGTACGTCGTTCGTTCTTGTAAACCCTACATTAAAACTAAAATCACTTATGGATTTCCCATTGGTGTAACTTCATGGCATATTCATATAAGTGTTTCTAGTATGGAACATCAACGTTTTTAAGTTGAAATCAAAAGCACTCAGAATGTTGTGTCGGGGTGTCAAAGTTTGGGTTACCAACTAACCTCAACTACTGGATGAACTATGCGCCAAAGTTAAAATTGATGGTTGAAATTGATGAATGTCTTCCCATTGATTATTATGGTATTTCATGATAGGAGCTTTGCAACAATGCTATGAACCCATCGAACAATCGTTTGGTTGGACTTTCTGCTTCTTGCTCTATTCTGGGTATTAGCTGGACTTGTTGTCGAACTCAAAGCACCTTCATCAACGTCAAAAAAGTGGGCATATAACTCTAGTATAGTTGATTCACTAGAACAATGTGAATCGAACATCATCTTGACCTCTATGTTGCCTCTAAGCTCAAATATATCATATCTAATGAGGTTCAGTGACATTAGATATTTATATTTCAAGCTTGAAATTCTTCTCCGACTTGAACTTGCCATTTTTCTCTTAATTTTATTACCGAAGTTATGGAATTTTACGCTCTATTTGAAAGCCAATTCTGTAGATTGGGCTAATATAAAAATGATCCCAATTTCGGTGTCACAAATTTGATCGTCATAATAAATAATGGCTCTAATTCGTCTACTCATCTTCAACCAAATAACTTGTTTCACAAGTTGAAAATGAAAATATTATGTAGAAAAAAGTATGAATTATCTAAAAACAATAACAACGAAACTTACTTGAACTAATTTACTTTGTTGGATCGATTTTTGAAATCCAGGTCTTTAACATAAATAATCTTCTTCTTATGCAAATCTCTTTATGAAAATAATCTGCTCAAAATTTCAGTATAAAAGTTCTCCAACAGAATGGTGGCTCATTTTATAGCAAATATTACCCCCCCGGATATCAAACATAACTTTAAAATGCTGGAAAAGGTTGGACATGACAAGTTTGAAAAACACTTTTAACGAAAAGTGTTTTCTTGAAAAGTCTGATAATTCTTAAAATTATGTCTTGTTAAAAGCATTTAAAAAAAAGATTAGAATATGATGTCTGAATTTTATTCGGGATTTTCTAGTTCGAGAGTCTCTGGTTTAGGATTAGGGTTACAGTTCTAAATCTCTGTAGGACGCGTTTTCAGCTGAGGTGGTAAAATGGATGTTGCTTTTAGCCTGCATGGCAGCCACCTCAGCTAAAAATACGTCCTATGGGGAACGCTTTTAGAGTCCCTTCTGTCACCTCAACTGAAAACGCCTTCGTCTTTCCTTCTATTTTCAACCCTAACCCTAACCCGTGAAAAAATTCAGAACCTAAGAATTCCGAGATAATTTTCAAACATCCTAAGAATCCCAGGATAATTTTAGACATTCTATCCTAAGAATCATGGTCATGGGCTCCCACATTGTTTTTTTTACTTTTTCACGAGGGGTTGCCTATATAAAAGAGGGTTTGTTCCTCATTTCCATCAATTCTCTTAGTCACTGTCCCTTACAAAATAAAAAATTCTTTTGTAAATTAATTTTTTTATTGACTGTTGAAATTTTATACCAAAATTTTATTTGTGTTTATGTTTGAAGGGGACAGTGTGATAGTTTTAAGGTGTGTTTAAGTTCACGGTGATGCGGTGGCGCTCAGAGACCCCCACATTTCATCTTTTGTGTAGAGATCGAACCATTACCTTAGAAGTCCATTGCATTGCAACTTCAGCTTCCAGCCCACGGTGGTTATTTAGTCACGGGTTGAAGTATAATTAGGGCTCCCTGTTAATGGTGATTATACGGTCACGAGTTAAAGTATAACTGGAGACCCCAGTTGATGGTGGTTATATGGTCATAGGTTCAAGTTTAATGAGACCAAAAGAGGATGTTTCATTAACTTCATGCATAAGTTTGATACCATAATCACAGGGAAAAACTAATGGGCTTTCCAATATAATCAACTTCTTCTTTTTGTCCATCTCCACCAAATCAGTATCTTTAACCTCATTTTTCGAAACCTATAATAGATTTAGGGGCAAAAGGATTTTCAGGGGGAGGAATGATTGTGGTGTTGGAGAAAAACTGAAAGTCCTTTCAAGGCGGCAGTGGTTGTTGTGATTAAAGAACTCATTAATAACTACAATCGATGTCGCCCCGACTCAAGTTTTATCTTTCTCTCCATTGCCACAGTCACTCCCCCTTAAAAGTCTTCTTGCCCTCAACTTTGTCACAAGTTTCAGACAATTAGGTTAAGGATACTTTTTTAGTGAAGATGGAGAGAAAAAATAAATTGACTATATTGCAAAGCCCCTTTGTTTTTGCCCATAATTATGTTCTCAAACTTATAGATGGGGTTTATAAAGCATCCTCTTCTGATATCATGAAACTTGAACCCGTTATCGCATAACCACCGTCAACTAGGCTCCCGAGTTATACTCCAACCTGTGATAGCATAACCACCGCCAACTAGGAGCACTAGTTATACTTCAACTCATGACCATATAACCAATGTGAACTGGGAGCCTGAGTTGCAATGTGATGGGCTTTTAAGGTGATAGTTCCATCTCGACACAACAGATGAAATGTGTGGGTCTCCAAGCACAATCACATCACTGTGAATTCAGATATACCTTAAAACCATCATAATGTCTACCTCAAATACAAATAATTTTTTCTCCTCAAATTTCCAACACCAAACACAAAAAGAAATGGAGAAAGAAAAAAAAACACGTCCCAAATATGGAAAAAAATTATCTAAAACCCTAACTATTTTTTAAAATAGGCATTTTTATCAAATTTGCCCAAATTTTAAAGAATAAAAAGGTAAAGTTGAAAATTTCCAACCCAAGTTAGAAAGTGACAAATTTAAAAGGATGAATAGACTATTATGGATGGCAAAAAATAGCATATAAAATAGTTTAAAACAATTAGTTATAAGTGTAGAGAAATAATCATAAAACAATTTATGTTGGGTTAAATTCTACAATTAGTTTTTTTATAATTTATGAAAGGTTTGGATTTAGTCCTTATACTTCAATTTGGTCATTTTCAAGGTTTTCATAATCAAATTGGTGGTTGAGCTGATTACGCCACCAGTTCATTAGTCTGACCATTTTGTCTGGTTCAATCAGTTCAACTGCTCAATTCAATCGGTCCATACCAGTTCTTAGGTCAACTGATTCAAAACCCCTCTCTAGACTGGCACCTCGACCAGTTCCCTTCCAAATCAGTCCAACTGACCAGTCCGGTCCAGTTTAAACAATCATGGTCATTTTTAATCCTTATCATTTTCGAATTTATAAAATTCCAGTCATCACCAAACTAAAACTATTTAATTCATTAAGTTATGCTATTTCTAAAATTTGATACAGTAAATATATTTTCATTTTTGGAATGTCATGTCATCTTGTTATTTCCACATATTGCTCACTAGAAATCCAATTAATTGACTAATGATTATCATTTGCGTCAAAAGTTAAATATTTTCAAATTTGAAAAGTATAGTCGCTACTATTTGGGTGAGGACTAAAATTTCAAGTTTTGAAAAGTAAAGGGACTAAACTTGATCAAATTACAATATAGGAACTAAATTCACAAACTTTGCAAAAGTATAGGGACTAATAGCATAATTTAATCATTTATGTTGCATATAATGTTTTGGTAACTGCTTCAATACTAAAGCTGAAAGAAAGCAGCAGCTGTCGTAGTAGCTCTAACGTCTTATGTTTAGTTTAATTGAAATTATCAACCAAACCAAAGAGTATATAATTATACCAAAAATGGTGAATAAAAAACTAAATCATTGTAGAGAATCTCCGCACGCCATTGGTTAGGAGCTAAGGAACCCATTAGTACAGACAGAAAACCAACCAACAAAACAGGATTCATTTTGGGGCAGTTGAACTTGAATCTAAGAGTTGAGTTGGGAGCTTTTCTGAATCATTTGAACCAATCCACTTCTTTCTCTTCCTCATTTTTAAAAAATACTATCATCTGCAAAAAGGTGACATCCTTTTTCTTTCTTTCTTTCTTAACTGTTGTTGGTTTTGTTTTGAGTTCAAATTATATTCCCTAAGATAATTATTAATTAATGTTATTCATTTTCTAACACTAAATTAACTCTATTTAATAATATTTTAACATTAGTTATTGGTGATTAATTAAAAAATAACAGTAAGGTTTATGGGTTTTTTTTTTTGAATTATGATATGATGAGTTTAGGATTTAAAATTTTAGAATTTATAATTTCAGGGGAAGTGTTAGATTAGAGTTTAAGGTTTTAAAAGTTTACAAAAAAAACAGGTTAAATCCGAATCTTTAGTCTTAGAAAAAGATAATCAATTGAAATTTGGTTGTAAATTTTATCATTGAGACTTAGAGACCATGAGAGTAGACGAAAGCTTTAGGTATTTGATTTTATTTGTTTGTTTTTATGAGTTAAAAAAATAGAAAAATTAAGTATATCTTCAAAAATAATTAAGGAAATAGATTTTTTTTAATTTAAGGAAATAGGTCAATTTTGGTATAAGTGGCAAAAATGCTCCCTGCAGGAGGCGTTTTCTACTAGCGTGGCAAGAGAGGGGGGCTCCAACAAAAACACTAACTATAGTCATCTGATTAAACTTCAAAGAAAAATAAAAGAAAAATAACTATTGGATTGAATTTTGAAAAATCGAAAAAAGTTTAAAAATTTTTTGAAAACTGATGTCATAATCTAATATGTCAAATTAGGCTCTCTCAAACGCTTGATGAGTTTGTTCTCAAGTAATTTACGAGTCTTTTCAATGTTTTTTTGTTGATTTTTTAGTTTCTAGTGTCAATTGTAGTTTCTTACCTTTTGATCCATTTAAGCACCAAATTGGAAAAATTATGTCATTGGGAGTCTAATGGCTTTTTTTAGTGTGTGTAGGGAAATGACTATGGCCAAACCTTGAGAAAAACATCAACTGCTTTAGGTGTCGTGACACTAAGCCCCAATGTCTAGACTCCAAGCCTTCGAGGGCGTGACTCCAAGCTAATGGTTGAACTGCAGGAGCCCAATGCCACTGTTGAGGATGTCATGACACCAGCTAGGCTGTGTCGCAACATCGAGAACCCCCCAAGCCAAGATTGAGCCTAATGTCGAGGATGCCACAACACCAAAGCTTGGTTGTCATGACAAAGAAGTCTGACGGGGTGAAAAATTGTAACAGTCCGTTTTTATTCAAATCGAAATAGTGGTTTTGAGACCACAAATACGAGATTGTAAAATATTTTAATATTATTATAAGTTTTTATAGTATGATAGTATGTATGTGTGAAAGTTTCATTTAAAAATTTAATCGTTTGAGTTTTTAATTTGATAAAAAGGACTAAATCGCGAAAAATGTAAAATTAGTGTTCTAATAGATAAAGGTGTCAAATAGCTATGGAACTTTAAAGTGAAGGTCCTTATGTAGTAAATATCCCAAAAATATGTTAGTGGATGATAGTGGCTTGGTAAATTTGAAATTTTTAAGGTTTTTAAAGGTTAATTTTGGTAATTGTTAATTAAAGATAAAATAAATAAAAAATACAAATTTTGGTGCTTTCATCTTCATCTAGCCAAAACTAAGGAAGGAAAAACACCATTTTCTTCTTTTGAAATTTTTTCCATGGTATATTGAGCATGTAAGTGATTTTTTACTCGGTTTTTAATGATTTCTATGTTTTTGTGATCATTGCAACTAGTACTAGCTAGCCCAGCGACTAATTTGTAAAACTGTTAAAGATTTTGAATGATGCCATTGTTGAATACATGTGTATTTTGCAGTTTCTTGATAGATTATGAATGCTTGTTGATAGATATACAAGTTTTGTAAAGTGATTTTTAGTGAAAATGCAAAATAGGGATTAAATTGAAAATTGTGTAAATTTTGTGGTTAAAATGAGAAATAAATGAAATTTATGGGCTTCTAGGGGCATTATGGTAATTCGGATAGCATGGGTTTATTGTGAATTTCATTAATTTGTGATTTTATGAATAAGGACTAAATTGTAAAAATGTGAAAGTTTAGGGGCAAATGTGTAAAATAGCCCTAATGAATATTTTGGACTGAATTGAATAAATATTTGATTAAATGAGTTAATTTTGAATATATTCAGATCAAGAAAAATAGAATTCGGATTAGGATCGGGGAAAAACGAAAGTTATCGACTAATCAACTCGATTCGTCGTTTTAATATCTGAGGTAAGTTCATATGTAACAGGCATTGCTATAATTAAGCTTTAAATGTTTTGATATTGTATAAATTGTGTATACGAAATTAAAGTTATGTTTGACGACAAATCAACTATATGTGGCACTTAGTGTGTGATTCGACATAGCTTTGACTATTCAACATAGCTTCGGCTATATATGGCACTTAGGGTGCGAGATTGAGATAGCTTCGGCTATATATAGCACTTAGTGTGTGATTTGAGATAGCTTCAGCTATGTACGGTACTTAGTGTGCGAGATATCGAGTATTCAACAGTATTCCAAAAAGGTATGAGTTTGTTACGAAATTGTACAGATATGTACATATAAAGTATGAGATTCAAATAGAAGAAACTATGAATTTGCATATAAGCATATGATTAAGCATATGAAAGGTTTGTTGTTATCATGAATTATATGTTATGTAGTACAAATTGAGGATTTGTGTATTATGATTTGTTGAGTATATTTCATACGAGCTTACTAAGCTATAAAGCTTACTTTGTTTATTTCCCATGTCTTATAGTGATTTCAAAGCTAGCTCGGAATCAGGGATCGTCGGAGACTACGTCACACTATCCAACTATCACTTTGGTACTTTTGAGCTAATGATTTGGTCATGTGGCATGTATAGGATTTTATTCATGTTGGTTATGTTTGGTTTGTAAATAATAGCCATGTGACTTGGCTTGTTTTGGTATGTTTGAACCAAATGTTGGTATATATAAATATATGGCTTTTGTTGTGAATTCATGTAAAAGTATTTTGAGTCCATGGATGAATATGTAAATGATTTATAATATGAGGTTTGTGGAATTGTTATTATGCTTGTGAATTGGTATAAAATGATATGTGTTTGGTAAATGTTTAGCTAGTTGATTGATATATGTGTTTAGGTATGTTTGATTAAGAAAAACATAAGTTATAAGCATGTTGGTTATTACTGTTAGAAATGGTATGAAATTTGTCTTGGTTGTGGCTAAAATATATGTTCAATTATGCTATATTGTGATGCCATTTGGGGTTGTTTAGGTACATGAAATTATGAGTGGCAAATTGGCTTGGTAAATAGCCTATTTTTGTCTACACGGGTAGAGACACGGGCATGTGTCTCAGCCGTGTGTGACACAAGGTCATGTTACATGCGTGTGTCCCCTAATATTGAAATTGAAATGAAGTCAGTATGCTCCAGACGGTCTCACACACAGGCATGTGATCGACCGTGTGGCACAAGTCAAAATACCCCTTAATTTGCACATGGCCAAGTCACACGCACTATCTAGCACACAGGCGTGTGACTTGGCCGTGTTGCATAAGTCAGTATACCCTATAGTTTTGGCACAACCTGGCACACGGGCCTGTGTGGCCTCTTTGAATGGCACACGGGCTAGACACACGGGCATGTGGTTAGCCGTGTGACCCAAGTCAGTAACCTTACTTGTTTGGACACGGGGTAGGACACGGGCTGGGACACAGCCATGTGCTCCTATTTCGAATGTCCACACGGCCTGTGACACAGGCGTGTCTGATGACCGTGTAAGACACACGACCTGGCCATACTGACGTGTGTCCCCTATTTTGAGAAAAATTTTACTAAGTGTTGAAAAATTTCCTGAGTATCCGGTTTAGTCCCCAACCACTCTCAATATATGTCTAAGGCCTCTTAGGCTCATTTAAAGGACACTGTGATTGGTTATGATTTTGTTGTATTCGAATTGATATTTTTATATGAAATGTATGTTTAAAAGTGTTTTAAATCCGGTGATGTTCCATAACCTTATTCCGGCTTTGAATACGGGTGAGGGGTGTTACAAAAATTATAACACCTTCTAACCCTTCCCTGGAACAGGATTACAGGGCATTACCAGTCAATACAGTTCAATTACGGACATTAATTAAAATAATTGTTTACACTTATCCTAAATTTAACATATCGTCCCTTTAATGGGCCCTCGAAGTCCAATATGAACAGTAAAATCAATTCCGGACTAATATAAAATCACTACGAATTTTTCTCAAAATTTCAAAATTTTCCTATCGAATAGTACCCACACGCCCGTGTGGTCTAGGGGACACGCCCGTGTCCTTTACCCGTGTAACTCTCTGACTTATTACTTATGAACAAATTAGTTTCACACGGCCAAGACACACATCCGTGTGCCAGGCCGTGTGGACTCAAAATGAGTCTTACAATTCAAGTTTACCAACCTTGCAAATCATAAACCAGAAGCAATTCAATTTCTAAACTTTTAACATGTTATATAATCAACCATAATCATTTGTAACAATATTTACAATAATATTCCAAAATGACCACTATTAACATCCAAGGTACATGCCATTTACCAAAAAGGAAAATACTTTACCATTTTGAGTTCGGGACCGACTTGGATGCTTAGTCGTTAATCACTTTCGTATCCAACCTGCGCACAAAAACAAACCGTACGCTAAGTATGCACTCAGTGGTATTTCTATAATCTGAACACTTAACAATATATCATACACTTAAATCATATGCCAATCACAATTATATATATATTCATTACAAAAATTAAATCTTTTATAACTCACTCAATTTTTTTCTCATCTACTAACCCGATTAGTTTTCAAAATAAATTCACAAATTATTTGAACAATAATATTTTCCATTCATATCTAGTTCAAAGATACTTAATTCAAATGTCTCACTCATACTTCAGTTCACTGTTCAATATCAATAAATAATATTCAGCTATTCACTTCTCAATTAGTAATCTGTTTTATTCCAAGCTCAATATCAATAAATATTTTTTTCAATATCAATCAATTTATCAATATCATTCAGTAACAGTCAATATTTTTTAGTAGTGATCAATTAATCTTTATTATTTAGTAACAGTCAACCTTTAGAGAAATTAGTCATTCAATACTTTTATTTACCCCTATTAACATGACTCAGAGACGGATACACGGATCAAACCAACACACTAGTACGGCACTCAATGCCTCATCGGCTATGCCAAAGTAAACAGTAACAGTACGGTACTCAGTACCTCATCAGATTAAACCAAAGTAACAGTAAAAGTACGACACGCAAGGTGCCTCATCGACTTGAAGTCGAAGTAACAGTACAACACTTATAGTGCCTCATCGACTCAAGGTCGAAGTATCCCTGAACACTTCCAATCCTATGGCATGCCAACTATATCCGACTTAGCCAAATACTATTAATAGGGTTTTAATAAATTTTCAGTTTTCAATCAATACACATTTTAATTTAATCACATAAATTGATAATTCAATACAATTCAATATACATTCAAATTCCACAATAATCACATATGCATATTTATTTCATCACATTTCCAATCAATTTAATTTTCAATATAACATACATTCAATATTCAATTTCCATATCAATCACATATATCCATATAAATTCAATAAATTTATCACATACCAAATCAATCTATTCCAATTGTAAAACACAATCCAACTAATTCGCACCTTAATTATTTATCATAACATTTAATCAAAATATAACAATTAATAATTAAATTCACTATTCAATTTCAACCAAGGTTCACTCCAATTCCAAATAGTCATCTCAATGCACTTACCATACATATTAAATAATAATTTCAACAATTAAATATTAAGTTCAGATTATAGAAATACAAACCGTAATTTCTGAGCTAACTCTCGTTGACTTTGTCTTTTTCTTTCTTAGCCGAGGTTTTCCGGCACAACGTTAACTATGAAAATTAAAACAATTAAAAATTATCAATATACTACCATTCAATTTCACATTAAATATTTCAATTTTTATTCAATTTCTACTTTAATTTCAATTTTAATCTTAACTAAATTCACTTACTTTTCTATCTCAATTCATATTTTGTTTCTACTCAATTTTCAACCAAACTTAGACATAACTATTTAAATTTTACCATAAAACCCTAATTTCAAAATTCTTGCAATTTAGTCCATACTATGTAAAATTAATAACTTCTTTTACAATTTAATCCTTTAATCAATTCTAACTAAAAAATTTATCAATTAAACCCCTAATTCAATCATTTGTTCAACATGAAGTATACTCAAAAACCTAAGAACTTCTAAAATCTCAACTTAATTTCTACAAAACTCTATTTTAAAACTTTTAAAACATCAAAATTAAAAGAAAATGACTTAATTGACTTACCTACTTAAGTTTCAAGCTTTAAAATCCCCATTTCTCTCTTTTCTTTTCTTTTCTTCTTTTCTCCCCTGTTCGTTTCAACCTATTCTGTTTCTTTCTTTCTTTGTTTTGTTTCATTTTTATTTTACTTTATTTCATATATATATTAGTAATATAATATAATAATAATATTTAATTTATAAATATCTTTTACTTAAATTATAAGAAAATATTTTATTTTGTTACAAATGTATTTATATATGTTTTACACATTTACTATGTCATATTTTTATTTATTCATCCTATAAAAATCTCATAATATAATTAATATAAATTATAATTTATTTTAACTATAAGTATAAATACTACAATTGTACGCATATATTTTTGTACATTTGTACAATATCAATACCATGCAATTCTCCTACTTTTCAATTTATTTACTAATAAAAATCTCCTAATATAATTATTTAATTAGTAATTATCTTTTACTTAATTTTCAAGTAAATAAAAAAATATAATACAAATGTATATATTCACATTATTACAAGTGTTACTATCTAATTTGTTCTTTACACAAAATTCTCACAATTTAATTATTTTATCTAGTAAATATCTTTTACTAATTAAACAAAATATCACAAATGTATATATTTCTATTAATACACTTGAATTAAATCACTACCATACATTTGTCTTTATTTAACTTATTTCATAATATAATTATAATTAATATAATTTATAAATTGATTTAAAACCTTAAACATATAAAAATCTAATAAACATCTTAGATTTTTACTTCATATGCGGCCTCAACTTATGCTAAATGGCATATTTCCCATTTTGGTCCCTTTTACTTTCTATTAATCTATAATTCAACATTTACCCTTTATTCAATTTAGTCTTTTTTCCTAATCACCCTTAATTCATCTATCCACAATCTAATTAACCTCATAATTAACTTCATAAATATTTCTAATAAATATTTTCGAATCTACTTTTCAGAAACGTAGACCTGAAAATACACTTTTTCGATAACCATAAAATTCGGGTCGTTACAAAAATACTGCAATGGAAATTTTGTGTCCAACGCCAACTCAAGTCAACTCATGCACTCCAAGGGAATTTTGGTCAAATTTTAGTGTTGTAAACTTGGTTGTATTAAAGGCATACTTGATGCCAAACATAAAATAGCCTCATTTATCATCTTTTTAGTTCTCTCTTTCATTCCTTTCATTATTTTAGGCTTTCAATTTTTTTCGTTCTTAGCTTAGTTAGTTAGTAGCTATTAGTTTTTCATTTTTATTGTAGCTTTAACCTTCTTAAAATTAGACACAAAATTTTATCTTGTTATTTTGATTTCTCCTTAAAGTGTTTAATAGATTTTCTATTTGTGAACTTTCAAAAGTGTAAAAATCTCAATTTTGGCTTACTTTCCTTACTTTTATTGATGCTATCATCTTCAACAAAGACTCCTCCAAGAGTCCCTAAGAACTCCTCAATTTTGCCTTTTTTATGTTTTATTTGATAAGTCATTTAAGAATGAGCTTGGCTGATATTTGTATTTTGGTGATGAATATGCACTAAATCTAATAGTGGTTTGTTGATTAAGATGGTGCCTGGTTAGTTTTTGGGTCAGGGACTAAATCATAAAAATTGGACTAATTCTAATAGACTTCAAAACCAAGAATCGATGCTTCTAGGTGAACATTTAGATAGGTGAGACTGAAAGGAAAGCCTATTATAAACCAATTTGATTGTCCCGATTTCGTTTACTGAGGTCGAGAGATAAACCAGACTAAACCATCTAATTGAGTAAAATGGGGACCAAAAGGTAAACTTGGACCAATTAGGAGTTTGAGCAATTTAGATCTTTAATCCAAGAATTAACTAGAAACATAGATATCGATCAACCACTTTATCTCATTGAATTGATATTTGGGCACTTTTTTTGTTATTCAATTTAGTCCTCCTAGGTGTAGTTTAGTGTAATTAATCTTTGATGATAATTTGTCATAGTATAATGCTTAGTGATTAGCTAACTAGACATCTTCATTGCATGTGTTATCATTATTAGTAACCTCATCACCCGATCTCTCTTGGGTTCAATCCTCGGAATGCTCCATGTTCTGTTGTAACACACAAATATTACAATTGACTTGTCACACTTGCAGTCAAGTCACTTTAATTTCTAATATTTTGTGCTAATTCTATGCTCGACGTTCGTACATCGTAACGCGATCGAGTTGTTGAAGCCGTTACCAAGGAGATACATGTGTGATGAGTTGATTTATGTGATTTTTTTCATGCTTTACTAGGAAGATAATTAATTAAAACTAGGTTTATAAATACAAGTATTGCGACACCACTGTCAGGTATCATGAAATACCCATTTTAAAGGCGCAACACGATGCCCTTTTAGCCTATTTAACAGTCATTTTAGTCCCCATTCCTCTCATTCATTTAGTTTTCAGCCTTCAAAACACCCAAAATCACTTTTCTCTCTCCCTTTTCTCTCAACTTAGGGCTTAAATCTCATCTCCATCTTCAAAAATCTGCACAATACTTTTCTTTTCTCTCAGAATTTCAGATTTTCTCTTCATTTGGGAAAGACTATGCAACAATTTGGTAACCGAGACTTGGCTTTACCATCAACAAATGATTAAGGTTAAGGGTTTCAAACTCTTCATTTTCAAATTTCTTCATATATTTTTTGCAAAATCTATGGTTGCATGTTTACTTTAGGCTACTTTTGCACTTTGTTTATAATTTGCTTAAATGCTTATTACTCATTGGTATTGATATTCCATTTGCATGTATATTTAGATATTTGAACATTTTTCATTGAATTGGTATTTATATTTTGAAAGCTAGTTAGTTAGAATTTTTTTTTAGAAATCTTGTCTGCTTGAATTTGTAAGGAAATTAGCAATATGCCCCCAAGATGAACCAAACAAACTAAATCCTAACCAGAACCCCCTCCATCTCTGGAATATGTTTCAGGAAAAATTAAAATTAAGGAGGGCGAGAAATTTTTCTTGGAACTTCAAGGGTGAACGGCCATCCTTAAACGTGAATTTGACCCAGCCTCCTCATTATGTGATGATATTTCGGATTTAGTCTAGTACCATAGATGGTACAACTTTTGCCTTATTTTGACAACACATGTTGTAATTTTTGTCATATTAGAGTTTTACTCTAATTTGAAATACACGGAGAAGGTCGGCATCTCTCCTCAGGTAATTTGTAGCTATTATGGTGTTTTGTATTTTAAGGACGATGATATTTCAACCATGGATTTAAAGCATTATACTAATGTTGATATGGACACCATAATGAGCTCTTTAATGGAAAATAAAGGAGAGTGGAAACAGGCACCATATTTTGATTTTTCCTTTGTCTTCTAATCAAGCCATCACGTTCCTCATTGCTAAAATGTGGATGCAAGTAATTTGTACTCAAATATGCCCCTCTTTGAACACTAACACTATCAATATTTTTCGAGTTGTTTTGCTTTTTTCCATTTTGCAGAAAAAGCAAATTTGCTTAAGGAATTTAATTTCCAATTATATGTGTTACTGTGTTGAGGGAGGTAAGATTGGTATATATTTTCTACACCTAGTCACAGATCTATGTCGTAAATTCAAGTGAGCATGGAGCCAACTGAACAATAGAAAATCCAAGAGTGGAACCAACGCCAAAAGTAGAAAATGGAAATGCCACATTCTCTACTAAAGAAGAAATTTGAAGGCAATAAGTGTTGGAAAAAATTTGATTTAAAAACGATTCTTTCTCAGCAGAAATTTAAAATTTTAAAAACCAAGCCGATTTTTTATATTTATAGTAATATTTTTTTCCCAAAAAGTATATATGCTTTGTACGAGACGAATCTTTGACGTTCTCAGCTTTCAACTAAATGACCTTCTCTGCTATTTTCGTACCACGAATTGCTTCGAGCATAGGCTCAAACAATCACGAATCAAACACAGAATCATAAATGATTTTCTTACTTTTAATAGGAAAGTAAATCTCTCTTTATAGAAACTGGTAGAATTGTTATTTCCAGAAAATAGAATTTATACTTAGAAAATAAATTCTCACTATTTTTAGGTAGAACAAAAATATCTCAAAGTTGTGTATAACTTCTTGTACTTTTAGCTCTATCAGTACCATCTTATTCATAGGAAGAGATAAAAGAATCCTGGTTGAATTAGTAGAATATAAATAGTACTTATCTGATAAAAACAATAGTCCCCTAATTCAACTAGGAGAAAGGGTTGGCAAACCCTAATTAAATATATTAGGGTTACTGCCCTTCATACATATTATGAGGGATTTGGGGCCTCTCCTGTATTGGGTCCAATAATATGTGCTTCTTGAACTTTTAACCTAGCACTTTATAATTTCATCCAACCAAGTATAAGTTTTTCTATTTTCCAAAATAAATATTATTTGTTAAATTAATTAATTAATTAATTAATTTTCCAAGTAAATAATTTTCTCAACTCAATTCTAATTCAGTTAAAGTCATGGCAACTTTAGCGTAAAAGAGACTATGAGAACATATATTTAATTTTCATATTCAACAGATTCACAATGTCCAATTAATTTAATTCTATTTTCGAACTTCAATTATTTAATTAAATAATAATTCAAAAAACTTAAATTAATTCTTAGGTCATTTCCATACTTATGAGAAACCACATTCATTTCTGAATGTAACCCATTTCTCTAACTTATCATTTCTATTCCATTTTTGTTCATTTGATTCTACATACAATTCATTTTTTGTTTCAACAAACTAGCAAAGATTGGACATATATATAATTAAGGCTCAAATGATTCATAATTAAGTTCCAATTTTTCATCTATTAATTATAAACTCATTTAGTCACGATGTCATTCCACTATAGTATCGTGACTGAGCTCTTCTCAATTACCTGACATTACAAAAGCTACTCTATCAATGCTCGTCCAATGACCTCGTCATAAGTGTGTTACCCTTATAAGATATTCTTAATCTCTTAGAGATAAATCCGCTCTCCTAATATGATCCTATTTTATCTTATGGTAACAATTACATTTTCCTTCATAAAAAGTCAATGAATATCAAAATCATAATTAAGTAATTTATCACAAAGAAAAATGACTCATGACCATGTTTACTTTTCATCTATCATGTAATGTCAATGAAAGGACATCATTTACCTATTTCTTGGTCTATGAATTTCACTATTGTGAATGATGCTACATACTGCAAAAGTTATATATCTAATGCACCAGCTTTTAGTTCCTTATCTATTTGAATTCAGCCTTTTACTTGCATCAAATTCTATGAGTCACACATACGTAGTCCACCATCGACCAAGGATTAAGGTATGACACACTATGAATGTCACAAATGAATAAATACATAAACAGATTCAAGGTCTGTTCTACTCGGGTCATGTCTGATGTATTGCCAATCCAATCAGTCACATCTATGTCTCTATCTGTTAGGATAGATATACAGATGGTATTAATGTAATGTCACAAGTTATATATCTGATGTATTGCATGCAAAAAAAATTGAAGACAATATACAGATGTTATTAATGTAATTTATATTACACCAACATGTTTGAAAATATACACGTGTTTATAGACGAAAATACTACATTTAGGTCATAAAATCTAACGAGAATATCCCAAAAGGTGGACCCCATGATGAGACCGCCAAGCTGATGTTCCTCAACCAATGGGTCGCCACTCTACAACCCTATATTGGCAGATTCACAAAGCAACAAGGGTAGGATGTCCTGCAGTAGCCGATGAATCTCTACCCAGCATTTTAGCAAGGGGGAGAGAAAGGAGAAAAATATGCCTCGACGCCCCCATTTTGACTACTTCGAAGAGGCTTTTGAGAAGACGTTCATTCCTTCTTGTGAATATACATCATATATGCATAGCTTATTTTGATGGAATAATATGAAGTATAATGTTTTTCTATGATTTCCTCTATGTTTATTTATTTTGTAACTTTGTGAACTAGGTTGATTTTTTTTTCAAATTTTTAAATTCAGGATTCATCATTCTTAAGTTGTATAGTAGAAGAATTTGTTTCACTAATTCATTGTCATGTCTCAAAATTGTTCAAGAGTCGTCTAGTTGCATTTGCTAGTATCTTAGGTGTTTGCCTAAGGACCAGCAAAGACTTAAGTGTGGAAGAGTTTGATTTGTCGTAATCTGATATATAAAATTAGGCTCTCTGAAACACTTAATGAGCTTGTTCTCAAGAAATTTACGAGCTTTTTTAATGCTTTTTGTTAACTATTTTTGGTTTCTAATGTTAATGGTAGTTTTTCTTACCTCTTAATCCTTTCGAGACCCAAATTGGCAAAACTATGCCATTATGAGTCTAATGGCTTACTTGAGCATATGTAAGGAAATAACTATATCCAAACCTTGAGGACAACATCAACTCCTTTAGGTGCCATGACACTAATGCATGTGGGTCGTGACATCGACCCTCTATCACCTTAAGGGAGTAAAACATCAATGAAAAACCAACCTAAAGCAGTCTGCCAATGATGTCATGACATTAGGTGTGTTATGTCGTGACATTAAGCCCCAATGTCTCAACTCTAAGCCTTAACGCTCGCAACTCCAAGTTGATTGTTGAAGTGACGAAGCGCAAGCTAAGCTAGCTTGTGTTACGACATTAAGAACCTCCAAGCCAATATTGTGCCTACTATCGAGGATGTCATGATACCAAAGCTTGAATGTTGCGACACAGAAGTATGACGGGATGAAAAAAACTGCAAGGGAAATTTTGTGTCAAACACCAACTCAAGTTAACTCATGCACTCCAAGTGTATTTTGGTCAAATTTTAGGGTTGTAAAATAGGTTTTATTAAAGGCATACTTGATGCCAAACATAAAAGAGCCTCATTTGTGATATTTTTAGCTCTCTCTTTTATTCCTTTCACCATTTTTAGGTTTTCAGTTTTTTTCGTTCTTAGCTTAGTTAGTTAGTAGTTGTTAGTTGGTCAGTTTTACTGTAGTTTTAACCTTCTTAAAATTAGACACAAAACTTTATCTTGTTATTTTGATTTCTCCTTAAAGTGTTAAATAGATTTTCTATTTGTGAACTTTCAAAAGTGTAGAAATCTCAACTTTTGTTTGCTTTCCTTACTTTTATTGATGTTATCATCTTCAACAAAGACTCCTCCAAGAGTCCCTAAGAACTCCTCAACTTTGCATTTTTTCTTTTCTTTTATAAGTCATTTAAGCATGAACTTGGCTGATATTTGTATGTTGATGATGAATATGCACTAAATCTTATAGTGGTTTGTTGACTGTAATGTTGCATGGTTAGTTTTTGGGTCAGGGACTAAATCATAAAAATTATACTAAATTGAATAAACTTAAAAACCAAGAATCAATAATTTTATAGGAACATTTAGATAGGTGACAGCGAGAGGAAAGCCTATTGCAGACCAATTTGATTGTCTCAATTTAGTTTAATGAAGTCAAAAGATAAATCAAACTAAACTATCTAATTGGGTAAAATGGTGGTCGAATGGAAAAATTAGACTAATTAGGAGTTTGATAAATATAGATCCCTAATCTAAGAACTAACTAGAAACATGGATATCAACCAACCACTTCATCTCATTGAATTGATATTTGGACACTTTTCTATGTTATTTAATTTAATCTCCTAGGTGTAGTTTAATGTAATTAATCTTTGACGATGATTTTTTGTAATATAATGCTTAGTGATTAGTTAGCTAGACTTTTTTGTTGCATGCATTATCACTATTAGTAACCTCATCACCCGATCTCTCTATGGTTCAATCCTCATAATACTCTATGTTCCATTGTAACATACAAATCTTACAACTGACTTGTCACACTTTTAGTCAAGCCACTTTAATTTTAGATATTTTGTGTTGATTCTCTACTCTGCGTTCGTAAGTCATGTTGTGGTCAAAAATATAAGAATCCTGGGATAAAATTTACAGTTCACTTCATTTTTTCGTGGCAAATTTTACCATAAGAATATAAATATTGGAAAATTTGTGATTCATGTTCGATCTTTTCCAACATTTTGAAAAATGTTTCATATTCGGTGGTAGAGTTTCCTATAAAATGAAGATTGATATGGAAAGGTTTTCACAGTTAAATTTCAAGCAGAATATTTGCATGTTGAGGAGAATATTGTTGATGTTAAAAATCTAAAGTTGAAAAATTGACCCAACAAAATAAATTAGTTCAAGCAAGTAAACATGGTGCTGTTGTTTGAATTTGGTTAATGAGTTTTTCTTCTTTTTTTTGTATAATGTTTTCGTTTTAAATGAATATTAAGCATGTGAAACAAGTTTGGTTGGTGAATATGAGTAGACAAATTAGAGTTGTTATTTATTATGATGGTCAAATTTGTGACATCGAAATTGGAGTCATTTTTGTATTAGCCAATCTATAGAATTGACTTTCAATTGAAGCATCAAATTGAACAAGCTTCTATTAAGAATTGAAAGGAAATTCTAGGCTTCAAGTCAGAGGAGAATTTTGAGTTTGAAATACAGATCTCTAACATCAATGAACCTTATTAGATATGATACATTTGAGCTCAAAGGCATCACGGATATTGAGTTAATGCTTGATACACATTACTCAACTAGATGTTATACTAGAGTTATATGTCTAGTTTGTTGATGCAGAAGAAGGTGGTCTGAGTTTGACAATAGTTCTAGTTAAATTGTTTAAGGAATAGGAAGCAGAAAGTACAACCACACAGTTGTGTGGTAGTTTCACTGTGTTGTTAGGAAGCTCGTATTAGGGAATGTTGGAATCATTAATGGGAATGCATTCATTGATTTCAACTTTGGTATACAATCAGGGTTAGTTTGTAACCCGATTGCAGAAACCTCGGCACGATATTTTGTGAGTGCTTTTGATTTCGACTTCAAAATGTTGATGCCCTATGTAGGAAATGCGGGTGTTATAACACCCCAAACTCGGCCTAGACATTACGGTCGGATTTTAAAGGTTACATCATTACATAAAAACTTTATTGATTATTTTTTGAAAACATAAGTATTAAGAAAATTGCATGTGTCCTTTGTCAAAAACTGCTTTTTTATTTATTTTATTAAAATAGACCCAATTGCTTAACCACTTGCTTCGTAAAATATTGTATCCAATTTCCAAAACCTTGCAAGAAAAAACATTTTAGTATTCCTAATTTATAAAATCTTAGTATTTCGTTAGTTATGTAGTCATGTTCAAATATACCAATTATAAGTAATAAATTTGCACAAAAGAACAAAACAATTACAAAAGCCAAAATTAATGTCCCAAAACAAAGTTAACAATCTGAAAGTCCATAATTAAATCCCAAAACATGCTTGAACCAAAAAGTCTAAACCAAGCTCTGGAATCACGACCGAATCCTTAGTCTGATGATCATCTGAAATGAATCAAAACAAACGAGTTAGGAAGAAGCCTAGTGTGTGACTTGGCTTACATGCAGAATGTTATAATGTTTACATACACGAACATCATAACAGAATTTTCATATTTTCAGAAACATCTATATCATATCAGAGCATATCCTACCCCCATCTACTACACACCATCTCTGTCCATCCAATCACACCAATTAGGACTACAAGAGTCCATCCATCCGATCACACTGGTATGTGGCAGTATGTCACTCATAAAAGTGCAACTGAGCTGCCAGACAAAAATTACGGTTTAATCACTAGAATTGCAGTAATACTGCCAAAATACATTTTCTTCATCAAATCAAAACCCACCCCAATGTAGATGCATAATCTTATTAACATACATATAAATCACATGAATTACATGGCATGCATACCTAAACATACTTTCACAGATAATATCATATCACATAACTTATTCAAAATTAAGCTTACTCAACATGCTTTCTAAGCATACTCATGTATAACATGCCAAATTTTACGATTTTATAAGCCTACAGAATGCCCACAGATCCAATTTTAGAGTCCCTTAATCAGCCCCTATTGGGCCTTCAAATTGGCCAAAAAAGGCCCACACGGTCCAACAAGCCAGCCCGTGTGACCCACACGGCCTGCCTATTCAGGCTGTGTAATCATACATGCCCATGTGCTCCATATTGTCTGGCACACAGCCAACCACATAGTCATGTGGCGTACACAGTCTATTACACGACCTGCTACACGACCATGAGATACTAGGAAGTTTCGAAAATAGCCCCTATTTTCAGGTTTTTCCTTGTTTCAATCAAGGTTTTAGGTTAGTTTCACACACCTAATGATAGTTCTGATAAATCACACAATAGCACACTCCGAATTCTACATACAGTACCAAAAACACATCTATTACAAACATAAATTAACCCGAAATTTCACTTAAAAACCCTCTTTTTTCCTAAAAAATAGTCCCAAAATGACATTCAAGTACTTACTTCACAGAAACAGCATCCAAATCAACATTTCCTCTACTGGAGGATTTCGATTCTCACACCTTTCACCTAATCAAAAACCACACGAACACTTATCACAATGCAGAATGAGAATAACACTAACACAACCCCACCTTGCTCAAAGAATGGATTAAAAAATAAAATCATAAAAATAATTCGACAAAACTTACACTACATTCAAACCATGATCCAAAAGAAAATACCACGTACGATCACTAAAAGAAAGTGGACGGCAGTAAGAAAAATTAACAACAAAAGAAAAAAGAAAGAAAACTCAAAGAAAAGAAAGAAAATAAAATAGTAGAGAAAAACAATAGAAGGAAAAGAAACGTGAAAGAAATGGAGGTGAGTTTGACAGTTGGAGTTGGGAGAAAAATTAGGGATTTTTTTTAATAATTCCAAAAATATAATAAAAATAAATTAGCCACATCCTAACCCACCAGATATTATAAAATTCAAATTGAATTTCACCTCCAACAAATAGCAAATAACAAAAATATTTCACATTTGTACACAGCAGAATTTGAACACAAAACTTAAAGGTAATTTGAAGCCTTACCACTAAATCAACAGGCTCATTCTTGTTAACAAACTCGCAAAATCAAAACGTAAGCCCTAAAACTCAAGTTAGACATAATCCAAAATTAATAAGGAAAATCCAAAACAAGGGAATTGAACTCAAAACCTAAAGCAAACATCCAAAGCACTTAACCATCAAACCAATTCAAATTACTTAACATACTTTAACAATCTAATTTTAAGAAAAATTGGGGCATTACAAATATGCCATCAAATTAGACGAGTGGGAAATCCATAAGTAATATTGGTTTTAATGTAGGGTTGACAAGAACAGATTATGTTCTCCCTACAACCTGCACTCACGAAGGGACATCCAATCTGGTATGCGAAATCGAAACTAGGGTTGAAAACAAAGATGAAGTTGAAACCAGTGATGATTTAATATGAGAGTTAGGCCCAATGGTCGAAATTACATTATTTTCTAAACCAATAGTCATTCTTACTGAACAAAATGGAAGTGGTTCTGACAGTAAAGGTCCGAAAAATATTGGAGGAACCCAACCAGATTTTATGGCGTATGAACCTCCACCCTACATGCTTCATGTCGATATTGATGTTCAAAATAAGTTAGAATTTCTAGAACTTCCTCATAGAAGATTAAGCCATACAAGTTCTTCTACAAATTTCAGCAATTTACAAGTTGGAATGAAGTTTTCCTCCAAAGATATTGTTATAGTGAAACGGTAGAGCATAAAGCATGAGGCTTATTTCCATGTTACAAAATCACAAGCGAAAAAGTATGAGGCAAAATGTGCAATGCGTGGTAGTAGATATCCCTAGAAAATCATGATATTAGCAAGAAAGAAGATGGGATTTTGGACAATAAAGAAATATGACACTTCATATACTTGTGTTGTTGCAAGTATATCACAGGATCATCCGAAATTGAATTCTGACATTGTCTTACCTATGGTGAAATCAAATCTTAGAATCCTCGTAATGATTTTGATTGTTAATATTCATAGTTAGTACAATTACAATGTGTCATACTATAACTATAATGCATTGATTGCAAAATAGAAGGCAATGGAAAAAATACATAACGAGTGGGATAAAACATATAATAATATGTGGCAACGGTAAGGTATTGAATCAATACGTCCTAGGTACCATCATCGATTTGTAAATGGAACCTACATATCATAGAAATCGAATGGTCCAAGGAAAAAAAATTCATCGTCTTTTTCGGACATTTAAGCCATGTATTGAAGCGTTTCGGTATTGTAAACCATTCGTCCAAATTGACGGTACATTCAAGTATAGGAGATATAAGCATCACTTTTTATTGGTCATTGCACAGGACAATAATAAAAAAATCATGCTTATAGCTTTTGCAATTGTTTAACAAGAAATTACAGATGTCTTGAACTTCTTCTTGACTAACTTAAGAAGGCATGTCATGCCACAACCCTGTTGGATCTGGTTCCCTAAGTGTAGTATTTTCGTCTAAGTACACTTGTAAATTTTTCAAACAGGCTGGTTAATAAAATTATTCATGAATTACATTAATACTTTGCATATTTTCCTCACATAGTTTTTGCACGTAAAGCAAAATGGAAGCAAATGTTGCTCATTGGTTGTCTAATGTTTAACTGATACTAAACGGTATTACGTGGTCAGATTGTAGTACGAAAAAATAGCTTGTATTAGTAGACGAACCTAAACATGTCCTTAGTCTAATCAGAAATGAACAAACCGATTAAAAGACTGATATGTTATCTATCAAGTCCAATTGGGGAGATATTTTGTCTTGGGCAACAGAGCGAATGACTCTCAGAAGATAGAGACATAGATGTAACTGACTGGACTTACAGTACATCGAACAGTACCCAAGTAGAATAGATCTTGAATTCGTTTATGGATTTATTCATTTGTGACGTTCATAGTGTAGCATACCTAAATCTTCAGTGATTGGCGGACTATGTATGCGTGACTCGTACACTTTGATATAACTAAAAGCTTAAGTTCAAATAGATAAAGAACCAAATGTTGGTGCGTTGGGTGTACGACTTTTGTAGTGTGTAACAACATTCACAATAGTGGAATTTATAGCTCAAAACATGGGTAAACGATATCCTCTCATTGGCATTACATGGTTGATGAAAAGTAAACATAGTCACGGGTTGTCCGTCTTTGTGACAGACTCGAAAACTTAATTATGGATGACTTGATCATTATTTGATATGTCCAATTGGTCCCTCCTCTATTTGATTTATAATTAAGTTCCTGATTTATAATTAATAGGTAAAAATCAGGAACTTAATTATAAATCATTTGAGTCTTAACTACATATGTCCAATCGGTCCCTTCACTAGCTCGTTGAAACCAGAAATGAATTGCATGTTTAAATAGAAATGAATGGAATGAATAGAAAAAGAGAAATTGGAAACATTCAGGAATAATTATGGTTTTCTCCAAAATGGAGAAATGGAATCATTTGAAAATAAATGTAGGTTTCCAAAAATGGAAATGAAAATGAAAATTGAAACGAAAACTTGTAGTCCTATAGGATTACTTAAAAAATTATGGAAGAATTAGTTTATGTTTTTGGACTATTTTAAAACCCGAAAATGAAAATAAATCATTTGGTCATATTGAACATGTTGAGTTATGACATATTGAACAAATTTTCTCGAAATTTTACCGAGGGTAAAATCATCAAAATTTTACCGGGATAAAATTGTCAAAAATTTTAGTGGAGTAAAATTGGGATGAGAAAATTATTTAATAAGTAAATATTAAAGTTTATTTTGGGAAATAGAAAACTAAATTAGGTTGGATCGTATTACAGAGTATTGGATTAAAAAGGCCTAGGAAGTACTCGTAATTGGACCCGATGTGAGAGAGGCCCAAAACCCCTCATATAAAATGAAAGGGGCGGTAACCCTAGTAAAATTACAAGGGCGCATCGTTCATTCTTATCCTACTCTAAGTAAGATGTTGTTTTTCTATTTAAAATAATCATCTACAACTCTACAAGGGTTCTACCTTCTCTTCCAATAAATAGATGGCACTGGTAAAGCTATTTACACAACTTTTGAGATATCATTATTCTGCTGAAAAATAGTGAGAATTTATTCTCAACTTTTAAATATATTTTTCAAGAATAACAATTTTGCCGGTTTGTTTTAAAGAAGAGAGAATTTTCATTTTCACCCTAAAAAGAAAACTTTTTCTAATTCTGTGTTTTGGTTAAATTGGTTCGAGCCCACATTCGAAGTTGTTCATAGTACGAGAATAGTGGAAAAGATCGTTTGGTTGAAAGCCAAAAAATATTAAGGATCCGCTTATCAAAAAATACAAGTGCATATTCAATTAAGGTTTATTGTTATAAATATCATAAATCGAATCAGTTTTTAAAATTTTCATTTTTCGCTGTGCAAGAAAACTATTTTCAAATCGGGTTTTTTCTAACAAACTCGATATATGCATCATTTCTGATAAGGCACCCGAAATACAGGTTATAATTGGTCAACATGAAAGCCTATGGAATCGTACACACCATAGGGATTGTATACATCATATCATGGCAAATTACATGGGTCAATTCCACAAAGATGAGGAACAATGATATGTTATTAACATGCGTATGTAGTAAACATTCATTTTTTAGCATATACATTGTTTGCATTTATGGATATTCTTTATTTTCTTTGACAAGATACGAGCTCGTCCAACATCGATTCCATGAAATGTTGAAGAATTTGCAGGCAATAAACACAAAATGTATTGATTACCTCGATGAGATACTTAAGGAACAATGGACTCAATCATATGATGGAGGTCTATGATACGGGCATATAATAATGAACCTAGAGGAATGCATAAATTTCTTATTGAATAAGGGGACGTGTCATTTGCCGATAACATCGATGGTGAAAGAAACATATTTCCACTTGTCAAACTTGTTTCTAAAGCAAGTAGAAAAATATGTTTAGACAGATAAAGGGTTGACACATTTGGTACGAGGAAAGATATGGTGGAAATTGCAACAAGGGTGGACACTATGATGGTAGTGTGTCACTTGCATCCAAATGAAATATTTCATGTTACAGAGTAACATAGACCGAACAAGGAATTGTTGGGGGATCCTATCGTGTATACCTGAAACAAAGGGAACCTATGATTGCGGGAGACTTCAAGCACTTCATTTTCTATGCACACATACAATTACTACACGTCTCAGTATATAATCTGGTATGATCCCTCGAGGAGATTTTGCCCTCTCTTCACGAAAAGCCATGTACAACTCATGATTGGGACGCGTCTCAACCATACTTGGATGTATGGCCACCTACCAAAAGGCAATGTGAACATCTCAACCTTGGTAGGATTCAAACCCATAACCTATGCCATATAGATCAATAGTTGGAGTATATGATACCACTTTAGCCAACTCCACTTATGGTCAATATGATGTGATATGTTATTATTTTAAGCCTAAAAATAAATTGCACTTTGTGTATATTTTTTCCAAATAAAACTGTTGTCTTAGTGATCAAAATAAGGTTTGTTTTTGGATAAGTGGGTGAAGTTTTTTGTAGGGGTAGAATCGAATTGCACTAAACGGTACAATCAAGAATTCGGTGACTAATCCATTCAATACATTATATGAAACCGTTTATTAATTGACTGGGTAGATTTTAGGGATAAAATAAAAAAGAAAAACCTGTTTAGTTTATACTCTTAATATTTTTAACAGGACGAAATTTGAATCTTCGGCCTTATAATCTCATGTTAACGACAATCAAATCGGATTATATACTTACGATTATCATCTTACCCAATATCATAGTTTTTACTCAAAAATAAGTAATAGTGAATAGAATACTCATTAGTTATACGAGCACAGCAAAGAGTATAAATGATTTTTACTCCAAACAAGACGCACTTATTTTTTCAATCAATTAATAGTAAAATAATTTAAATTTAAATTAAATTAAGATACTTTTTTATTGATATTTTTATAGATAAACGTTAAAATTAATAAATATATATATCGACCATTTATATCTTTAAAACGTTCACAACATTCTTCAGTTGACCATCGAAACCAATCTCACCATTACAACATTCTGCGGTTGACCATCGAAACCAACACTAACTAGATTGAATAAGAATAGGGTACAAGTTCAGATTATTGAACAGCTCCACCAAACTGTTACATAAATGTTAGATTTAAACACAATACACAATACTCACGAAGAATCCTGCAGAACCTTTCCAAGGCTCCACGTGCTAGCTTTAGCCTGACTCTAACAAGTAAGCATTTGGCCTACCTTGGGAAAATGTATAATAATACACCTACCGAGACGAAAGCCAAAGGTGAGTCTCGTAGGTGAACGTATCGAACCTTGAAAATGGGTTGATTTAGACTCCCACTCGAAACTGGCAGAAAAGAATTCATTGCACAAATCCCTTAAAACTACTGAACTAGCTGTCTCGGATCTTTGAATAGACAGAGAGAGATGATCTTCCTGCGGCCCAAGAGCGTATTCGTTCAAAGAGCTAGCAATGACTAACTAAATCCTAGACTAGGGGGGTTAGTCACAATTCGTCTTGATTCCGAATTTCTTTGAGCTGAAAAGACCTTTCTTTTCTTTAGTTTGCTGGGGTTGCTTAACTTAATAAGGCTAGTCTGTCTATCCTGAGTTTCCCGTTCATAATCTTTCCCAAGCTAGGGTACTGTGTAAGGTCGGGTAGTTAGACTTCTTTCTTATTATACTTCTTGGTCTTTTTTTTTGCGACAGAACAAAACTCTCCAGCCCACATCTACGAAATTAGTTCGACCTTTCCTTGATGGATCTGTTAGTGGAAACCCTAGTCCAGCTGGAGCCGGTTTTTTCTTATTGAATTAAGAGACGGAAATCCAATCTCAATAATAGACTCAGCTGAACCTTGTATTGTCAAACTCTATCCGTCTGATGGTAACGGTCCACTTTTGCTGATGAGAATATCGGTGACCTCTAGCTTGCACTTTTGCTGCCTTCTAAATAAAATAAAAGAAATAAAAATATCTGAAGAAATTTTAGGGTTCGTGATAATAGATCTGGGCCGGTTGAAAAGGCTCTTTTTCTTCTTCTTCATTCTTACCAACCATAAATGCATGTATTTCTCGCAGGTTCAAATCTCTCTTCCCCACAACTAAAAAGAAAATGTTTTATATCTCAAGTTCATCAACTCTCCAGCTTAGCAGGCATGCGCCCAGAACCTGCCACCAGGCCTGTTCTCATAAGAATATAAACACTCTAAGCAGCGGAAAAATGTAATAAACAATAATATTGGGAGATAAAAGCCATATCACTTAACCAAAAAAACCTTTATTAACTTTATGTTACCCGGACTCTTCATTTTCACTAAAATATCCATCTCCTACAGTTATTTGGACATGGTAGAGTCTGACCCTTCAATTTATAGAAAGCCTTTTTTAAAAAATGGGTCTACCCAAGTTGGAAACAAACAAATATCCAACACTCACCCAGAGTCCAGGTAACATAGACACAAGCTCCGTTTTCTCGAGTTACAAACAAGAAGCAAAAACTTTAAGCTCTTACCTTCCTCTTGAGATCATTGCGCATGCCAAAACCCAAAAATCTACGGATTGCAGAAGACAAACAAGACATAGCCCTTCTCATGCTTATGATCATTCTGCATCCAGCTCTGCAACTCCCTGAACTAGCAATTTTCCTAGAAACATTGCTATATACATATACCACTGAAAACCAATATAGAGTCAACACTGTAACGGTAGACGACTCGATGCATCAATTCCCAGCATCATTAAGATAGTGCGTGCCAAAACTAGCTATACATTATTATACAATAAAGTTGTTACATGATTAAGCTGAGGGAAAGTTCGGTATTTCATTTTGAAGTTCTTTTTAGATATGTTTTCCGAGGTATTCCCTCAAGAATTTTAAGTAGGAAAGCAAATGACAACTTGATTAATAAACATTAATCGGCTCAAGGACTACTGAGCTGCTTTAGATGTTAATAACATATAATAAAAATGCCTGCAAACCAGGTTGTCTTCTGCAATACTTTTCAGGGTAAACTGGTTAAGTTCAGGATAAGATCCAACCATAAATTCAGACTACTGAACAATTAAGAGAAAGCAGAAGACAAATTATAAACCAGGCACTTGGTACAACAGTCAGAAGATGGAAGAAGCAACAAGGTTTTGAACGACTAAACAAATGCAAAACTACTAAGCAGAAACGACATCAAACAAAAAAGGAACTGTAAGGCAGCAACAGGCATTTCCGGCTAGCAAGGTTCTTGGGAGCACATATTATAGAGCTTGGTATTTTGGTGGCATGGACATGGCAAATTTCAAAGAGAATAGTAATATCTCCACATATATTTGGTCCTTCTAGGTAGTAGCATCAAGGTGGGCCCTGGTTCATCTGGTCTTCCGGTTTAGGCAGGCTTCATCAAAGTAGGCACTAGGCGGGCTTCAGGCTTCGTAAATCTCAGCTGTTTTAATGGGAATGGATAGGCAACAAAGGGAAAACAAGTGCATCAGAACCCTAAATATGGAGATCGGAGAGGCTCTGTTATCCAACTGTCATACACTAGTATGTACCGGTCCAATCAGAGAATTGCCAGTTATAATAATACACATAACAGAACCAAAAATAAAACTATAGTCTGTCAGCACGTACCAATCAAAAAGAATTTAGTAACCATAGTTTTTGCGCCGGGAAACAGAGTTATGGCTGGATAACCTGGTAAGAAAAGTTGGTGAGGATTGTTGCAGAATCCTAAGAAAGTAATCATATCTAATCAAAACTAAGTGTGTCGTAGACATGCTTGGGGAAGGATAAAGTGGCATTGTTACCCTTGAAGAAAACTTTTAAGTCATGTAGTTCACATATTTAAATATGATGTTTATAATAGTGCAATGCTCACTCATCTCAAAGCATTTCTCCTGTAGTAGATGATAGTCATGAATAGTAATATAGGCAACAACAAAGACGTTCCTTTTAAGGAAGGAAAATTTCTCACCCAGAGGGACCACTGCGTCCTGATGAATAACCTCCATAAGCTCCATAAGCACTGTTACTAACACCAATCTAGAAATATATAAAGAATCATTATTACTCATAAGCAGTGCAGTAAGAGGAGCAATAGGGCAGTCACAAGAGAACTAATAAAAGGATGACGTGAACAAGGCTCATGAAACAGTTAAGTCCTCAAAAGAAATACCTGGGGGGCACCATAAGTTCCATAGCTTTCACTAGGAGCTAAATCACTGCTGCCATAACCACCAGAATAGGTATGCCCCCGTCCATGCCTCTTGCTCTCTCTACTTTCATAACTCAAACTATCTGTTCCCTCAGTTGGCATAGGGAGATATGGTAAAACTGGCACTAATGGAGAAACAACACCTTCCCTATCAAAAAAATTTGCTCTTAGCCGTGTTGTTATTTGTACAAGGGCATCCTTCGCAACGTCAAGGTCCCCAGCAATCTGATAATAAAAAACAGAGATGTTCACTTTATGCAAGTATTAACTAAAACAACTATGAACCAACAAATACAAAGTAATGATTAAGATAATACTGTCAAAACTATAGAAGTACTTCACCTGGACCATCTCATCATCTTCAGATGCAATCTTAGGAAGGTTTTCCTTAGACAAGATACGAATGTTAGCTTTTGTCATCCGCCTCATCTCAGTTACAATAGATCCTCCTTTACCAATAAGGCAGCCAATACGTGAGGTTGGCACAAGTAAACGGGTTGTGAATGATATAATTCCGGAGTCTCTTTCAACCTTCTCACTGCATCTTGGTTGCAACCTTGCAGCAGCTTCAATAGTAGGTGAAAATGTATCCTCAAAAAACTAATACATCACAAATTTTGGAACACTGTCACAAGCCTAGCACAAGGCATAACATAAGAGGATTTCTAAAGAAATATAATCAAAGTTAAAAGCTGACCTCCTTGGCTGATATTGTTATTAAGCAATCATCTCCATCGCTGCTTGAGCTATCAACTTTAATGGCTGCACCAGATTCCTGCCTGATCTGGTTGATTATTGCACCACCTTTACCAATTACACCTCCAATATTAGCATTTGGACAAACTATACGAAGGGAAAATTCTTTTGATGATCTCTCATCTCTTGGAGCAGAGTACAATGAGCGTGGCCATTCTCCAGCGTCACCTTTGTATCCTCCGTAAGGACCCACCAATGAAGCTAATGGTACAATCGGAGCACCACCAGCAGTATATGCATTGGACATGGCAGAAGCAAGCAAGTGCTGAGATCGTGAAGGATTCTCATGAAGGCGAGATGCAATTTGATGCAGAGCCTTCTTCACAACTGCAGCTTCCCCAGATATCTAAAGCCAAAAATACATATATAAATATCCAACTGTAAGAGAACATCATAAACAGTATAACCAAACAAACTAAAACAGAAATTAACTACAAAAAAATTGAAAAGAAACAAAATCTTAGAACATATTAGAATTATCTAGACATCCCAAAGAATAGAGACAAAAGACTTCAGTACTAAAGGCTGAAGTTTAAAGTGTTGAATTTGTCAACTCCATTACCGGAAATGTTTACAGGCCCCTGCAGCCCTGCCACAGTAAACACTCCTTGTAAATGCCCTCAATATCAATGTACGACTATGGCCCGAGCTTTGTTTTAGAGGGAAGGGGGGATTGCATAATGAATCAGAATTATCTAAAAATGCAACCTCAACTATCAAAAAGTAAAATTACCTGTACAAGCTCATCCGTGGGCAAGGCACAAGAAGGTAAATCATCCTTAAGAATGCGGATCTGAGCACCAGTTTCACTGCGTATGTTCTGAACAATCTGCCCACCCTTTCCTATGATACATCCAATCTGATCAGAAGATACAAGAAGCCGAGCAGTGATTGGGTGGCCTTCTGATTCTTCATCACCATGCAAATCTTCTGCAACAACTTTGTCATGCACCCGGAATAAAGCATCTTGAGCAGGAGAAACAAAACTGTCACCATCTTCAACAGCATTTGTCTCATCCCGTGAGCTGTAGATAGTAACCACTCGCTCCTCAGAACCAGGAACTGTCTCACCAATTCTAATCTTTGATTTAGTGGCTACTCTTAATTGCTTCACAATCTCCCCTCCCCTTCCAATAATGCTTCCTATCTTTCTTGCAGGGCATAAATACCGATAAACAGTATCTTCCGGATCAACAACAAATTGCTCCCTGTCATCACCAGCATTTCTCCTTTTATTTGCTCCATTATCGGGATAGTCAGACTGAGAACGAGCCCGCTTCCGAAAACTATTTCTCTGACCAGCCATATTATCAGCAGAACAATTACCTGTTTCAAAGTCTATCAAAAGTTTATTTTCACAAAAAAAATTATGTTTGAATAAATACTAGAATTCAACCATTTGACCATTTTTAGTCAAATAGGATTTTTTTCAGAAAATTCAAGTGAAAGCAAATAGTAAAACTATATTGAAAACAGTGCAATTAAATAAATCCTTAACACCCCCTACAACTTAGCATTTCAACTACACAAATTCAAATGTGACCTACTAATTCCAACTTCGACCTACAAATTTATATTCTATAACAAACTAAACTCCTGCTTCTAATAACCCATTCTTAATATGACATATAATGAGGAAAAAAGCAATATCTCATAGATTCTATAACATAAAAAAGAATATCAAATCAAACCCAAAAATTTCAACACCACGCATATAAATGTTCTTCTAAAATTGACCAGGAAAAAAGAAAACACTTTATCTCTTCAAACACAATAACATGAACCCAAAATCACCCCCCCCAAAAAAAATAAAAGATTGCATGCAAAGAGATTAATAATAACAGCAGAAAAAACACAGATCTGATAATAAAAAAAGACTCGAAGTAAAAAAAAATTAAAAAGAACAGAAAAATCAACAGGCAATAATGTAAATAAAGGGGAAATAATAATAGGCTAAAGATGGGGGTTTTACCTGACAAATAAAATCGATTCTCAGAGAAGACGATGAGTGTTTAGAAACGAAAAAAAGAAAATATTTGTTACGCCTAGCGTCTCCTCTATTTTTGATTGATTCTAGGGTTTTGGTTGACCCATTCTTGCTTTTATTCTGTTTTCTATATGCGTTTAAATAATTAAAAAGAAGCCAGTTTCCACATCGTGTGATGCACGGTTAATCCTGTCGTGTGCTATTGAAAATATGTTCTTTTTGGGGAAAACAACTGAATTAGTCACTAAATCTTTACCGTGTTTTTATTTGTTCATTCAATTATGTAAATTTTTAATTTAATCATTAAATTATTTAAGTTCAATTTTTTAGTCACTATGTTGTGTTAAGTCTAAAATGGTTGGATAATGTGACTTGTTATTTCTTAGATAAATTACATGAATAATCATTTAATTATGAGAGTGTTTTTATTTTAATCATCTAATTATAAAAGATTTTGATTTAGTCACTAAAGCTTTTAAAATTAAAATTTTTAGTCATCATGTCGTTAAATTGATAACATTAGTTTGACCTAGTCATTTTATTTATCAAATAATAAGTTTAGCCCTTTAATATTTATACATTTAGCTCTTTAATATTTATACATTTTATTAATTTAGTTTTAATTCTAAAACACTAATAAGTTTAACTCTCAACATCTGTAAAATTTGTCAGTTTTATCTTAATTGTTGGTTTTTTTTCTTTCTACCTATTCCTTTACTCTCTTATTCAACGTAGAAAAACTTAAAAAGTTTTCAATTTCTTATACCAGAAAAATCATAATTTATGGGTAAAAATTTTTAACACTTTAAATTAAATAGTGATTCTCCAAGTTGAAAATTTCAAAAGAATTTAATTTCCGACATCAAAAACACCATAAGTCATCGAATAGAACAATAAATGCAACCTAATCTCAACAGTAACATTAATTGTCAACTTTATGTGATAAGGTGAAAAAACAAAATTTTATATAACTAATATTAAAATTTTAATTTGCAAAAACTAATTTAAATTTAACCATACCTTAAAAGAAAACATTTAAGAATTTTACTTTAACCATGCATTCAACATTTTTATTTTTATTTTTATTTTTTTTAAATAAATGATTTAAATTGCGGTAAAAGTATTATGCAGGCCTTATATTAGAGTTAGATTGTATTTTACATTTTCTACTAAAAAAATGGGTAAATTAGTCCTTAGACATTAGATCAAAGAGTAAATTGGTCATTCTGTTAAAAACTTCATCTATTTCTGTTGTTAAAAATTAGTCTATATATGTTAATATTAGATACGCGTGAACACATCACGTGTAACTATCTAATTATTCTATCAACTGCATCAGTTTTTAACAGTAGAAATAGATGAAATTTTTAACAAAAAGGACTAGCTTACTCTTTAATCTAACATACTGAGACTAATTTACCTATTTTTTATTAAAGAGGACAACATGCAATTTAACTTCTATTATAAGGTACCATAGTACTTTTATTGTTAAATTGCAAATGTTTTAATGTAAAATTAAAGAAATTATTAAAATGAATGTGTTGTAATCAAAAGGTATATTCAATCCAAACAGCCAGCTATACCATCTTTCAATTTTTAACATTCTTTTTCTATAAATAGAATAAGGGTGTTAGTGTAAAAATAGCGGCGGCAGTGAGATTACATACTGTAGCAACACTGTCGCATAAAACAAATAATAAGCTAAACGCACCGCATCGCACTACATCACCCATCCAAACCTATAAGTAGTACTATTCATATGTTGTGTATTGTTGCTAGCCATATATACTTCTTTCACATTTGATTTATTTTTAAAGAATAAGTATTAGCATAAAGATTGTTCGGTTATTATATTAACTTGGTATTCATCAAAATGTTTTAAGAAAAATTATTTAAATAGATCTTCATATAAATTATAGTATAGGGAGAAAAATAAGACTCTGATGATATATTTGCAATATTCAACGCAGTTCCTGTCATTGTTTTGCTTTCTTATGGATTCTTCAACACTTGATTTATCTTAGGGCTTTGTCTTAGTATCATGATTTTAGTTTTCTCAGCAAATACTACAATCCCATTTTATGTACATTTCATTATTCATCATTCATGTCGAGTCATTGCCTATTTCACAGGACTAAAACTTTAGTCTGGCAAATTACGTTGCCTTAGTTGATTTCTTGGGTTTAAATCCATCTAAATCAGCATTACTTTCGAAAAATATGAATTCTCGCAGAAATTCTAAAAGGCACCGAAGCAAAATGGAAGCAAAAGAGAAAGAAACCACGAACAAACAGAAAAGCCACAGAAAAATAGCGCACACCAAGTGTTTGAGTAAATGTTCTCAATAATATTTTTAACTCAAGAATGAAGTAATTACAAATGAAGGGGGAGGGCTCTATTTATAGTTGAGCTCCCCCAAATCCAATTGTAAAAATCAAATTACATTAATGGCTGAGATTAGTTCCCATCTAAAATAAGAAAATCTTAAGGGATTTAAATTTTATGCATGTTTATCCTTTAAGATTTATAATAATTATCCTGGTATAATATAATTTACTAGAGTGTTTACATTTTAACCATAATTCAAAAAGATGGGCCTTGAGTCTCTTTAAAGTAATGGGTTAGTCCTGTAGGTGTAAATGACACCAAGGGAACATGAAGGGTCTGAAATACGCGTATCAATTGCGGGCTCCTTTGTGCGGCCCGTGACATTCTCTTTCACCTATTCTCGTGACACCCTCGTCACGTCCTCGGAATGAAACTAGTCTATCTTCTCTTGGAATTGCCATAGAGCCTCATGTTAGATCTGGTGCCCTAAATGTAATATTTTCATCTAAGTACAATTGTAATTTTTTCAAATAGATTAGTTAATAAAAGTATTCACAAATTAAATTAATACTTTATATATTATCCCCGCATGGTTTTTGCATGTAAAGTAAAATAGATGCAAATATTAGCTTATTGGTTGCCTAGTATTAAACTAAGCGGTATTACGTGGTCAAATCGTAATACGGAAAGACAACTTATATTAGTAGATGAACCTAAACATGTATTTAGTCTAATCGAAAATGAGCAAATCAATTGAAAGATTAATATGTCGTCTATCAAGCCCAATTGGAGAAATGTCTTATCTTAGGCATCAGAGCAGATGACTCTCAAAATATAGAGACATAGATGTGACTACTAGATTGACAGTACATCGAACTGAACCCAAAAAGAATAGATATCGAATCTGTTTATGGATTTATTCATTTGTGACGTTCATAGTAAGGCATACCTAAATCCTGAGTGAATGTCAGACTATGTATGTGTGACTCGTATACTTTGATGTAAGTAAAAGCCTCAATTCAAATAGATAAAGAACCGAAAATTGGTGCGTTTTGTATACGGCTTCTGCAGTATGTAGCGTCATTCACAATAGTGGAATTAATAGCTCGAGACATGGGTAAATGATATGCTCTCATTGGCATTACAAGGTTTATGAAAAGTAAACGTAGCCACGGGTCATTCGTCTTTGCGAAGAATGACTTGATTACTAGTAATTGATTTTTCATAAAGGAAGATGTAATGATTACCATGAGATAAAATAGGACCATATTGAGAGAATGGATATTATCCCAAAAAGATTAATGATATCCTATGAGGGCAACGCACTTATGATAAGGTCATTGGACGAGCAATGATCGAGTTACTTTCATAATGATATGCCATTAGAGAGAGCTCAGTCACGATACTATAGTGGAATGACTTCATGACTACATGAGTTTATAATTAATAGGCTAAAATCCATAACTTAATTATAAATCATTTGAACCCTAATCACATATGTCCAATCAGTTCTTTTGCTAGCTCATTAAAACTAGAAATGAATTTAATGTTGAATCAAATTAATATAAAAGGTAAAAATAGAGAAATGAGAAACATTTGGAAATAATTATGGTTTTCTCAAAAATGAAAATGAAAAATGAAATTGACCTGGAAATGATTTTATATTTTTCAAGTATTAAATATATTTTAATATTTCTACAATTCAATAAGGGTTCTACGTCTTCACCCTATAAATAGATGGCACTATAGGGTTATTTACACAACTTTAAGATATTGTTACTCTACCCAAAAATAGTGAGAATTTGTTCTCAAGTATTAAATATATTTCTGGAATAACAATTATGTTGCTTTCTATTAAGAAGAGGTTTTCGTTTTCACACTAAAAGAAAAGAAAACTATTTCTAATTCTGTGTTTGATTCAAATCGTTCGAGCCTACACTCAAAGCAGTTCATGGTACAAGAATAGCAAAAAAGGTCGTTTAGTTGAAAGCTAAGAACGACAAGGATCCGCCTAGCCAAAAACACAGGTAAGATTTCGGTAAAGGGTTTATTGCTATAAATATCACAAATCGGTTTGGTTTTCAAAATTTTTATTTTCTGTTATGTAAGAAAATCATGTTCGAACCAGATTTTTTCCAGGACCTTAGCAAGTTCCCAATTAACCTCACTATTGGGAAGTCCCTTCCAATGAACAAAGTACTCATGCTTTGGCCTGTAGTACTTCTACCGGATTACTCGATCTGTCATGATGCACTCAACATCCTATCATATGAGATCTTTACCCCAATTGGTGCTCGTTCGAAATTGTCTCAATTTGGATTCTCTTGATCCTCGTGGAAATGCTTAAACATATTGGCATGGAAAACCAGATGAACCTTGAGTTTTGTTGGTAAATCTAGTTTGTAGACCATCTTGCCTACCCTTGTGCAAACCGGTGTGGTGCAAAATTAAGTGCAATTTAGCAAGGACTAAGTCACCAACCTAAAACTGTATATCTCTGCAATTCTGATCAACCCACTTCTTATTGCGCTTATCAACCTACTTCTTGTTGCGCTTACTTACCTTGTGTAGGCAAGCTTTAGCTAAGTTATTATGCTCTTGTCAATCTTTAGCAAATAAAAAATGTAACACCCCTAACCCACATCCATCGCAGGAACAGGGCTACAAGATGTTACCGAAGTTTACAGAATAATTACAAATAAATTCCATTATTTACTTATATTCACATCAAAGTTGTCCGTCGAGTCATATTCATTAAATTATTTATATCTTAAGCTACAGAATTATAAATTAAGATCCGTAAAAAGAATTTGAAACTAGACTCATATATCTTTCTACCATAAATTTTTTAGAATTTATGGATTAGCCAAAAAGTACAGTTTATTCTTCAAAGTTACCCCTGTTCTGTTGTTTGACAGTTTCGACCTTTATTTACTAAAAATTAATTATCTCATAGTACAGAATTCGAGTGATGTTCCCGTTTGTTTCTTTTGAAACTAGACTCATTAAGAATTTTAAGTATATAAATTATAACCCATAGTTGTTTCTGTACAATTTTTAATGATTTTCCAAAGTCAGAACAGAGGAGCTCGAATTCACTCTGACATTGTCTCACAAAAAATCAAATATCTCCTAATATGAAAGTCTTTTGCTTACACCGTTTATTCTATGTGAAACTAGATTCAATATGATTTAATTTCATATCTTATTCAACCTCTAATTCGATTTTCATAATTTATGGTGAATTTTCAAAATTGAACTATTGCTACTAACCAAAAACTGTTTTAGTACAAAATATTGTTAACTAGTATATAACATATTTTCCTCATTTCATTTAAACTCTATACATGCCATATAAATCTTTAAGCATAAAACATAAGCTACTGGAATTGATTTGGACAGTGAGCTTTGTTGTGATGATCCGATCTACCAACTTCCCTTTAATTCAATCTACATAAAAATATCGAACATACACAAGTAAGCTTATTGAAGTTTAGTAAGTTCATAGGTTTAAAAGTAATGCTTACCAAACATAATATTTCCAAAAAATAACAAAACATTTACTAAAGTTCCTTGCCATTCACAACCACTGTTATAATACTTCACATAGTTGAGCTCAACATTAGCAACTACTCGATCCCTTTTCATTTTAGTTTGCACCTCATATATTACTTATTATCAAATTAGGAAACGTCTTACGAAATTGAGTAAGTCGTTGCTCAATGCCACGATTCACAACTCAGTACGGTTTTCCTCCTTGAAATACCATACCTACATTTCACAACTTAGTATGGATGATATCACACCTACGTTTCACAACTCAGTATGGTTAATACCATACCTACGTTTCACACTTTTCCATGGATCAACCATGGTCTTATTTGTCAATTCATCACATGTCACGATACGAATATACTCAATCTTGCGTTTTTTTCCTAATTTGAATTTCCACATTTATTCTTTCATTTTATAAAAATTTTCACAATCCCATAGCAAATTCATATTTAATAACACATTATATCATTCAATCATTCACAAATAAACATGTAAATTCAACCATATGAACTTACCTGGTTGATTTGTAGAAGATATTGAAATTTAGGGACTATTCCGCAACTTTTTCTTTTCCTCGTTCTTTTTTGGATTCTTGATCTATAATGTAAAATATTTTCACTCATTATCATTTATTTCATTTCTATTTCACTTCATAATTTATGCTCTTCAACTTTTGAAATTACACTTTTACCCCAAAATTTACAATTTTTACAATTTAGTCCCTACTTAATGCACCCATCAATTGAACTATTTTTTCTTAATTAACACTTTATTTTATCATTATAAATTATTTCACAACCTTTGATATTCTGAATTTCAATAACAACCTCTAATTCACAACTTTTTCACAATTAGGTCCTAAATACCATTTTCTATCAAAATCACTTAATAAAACCACCTTAATATGAAATTAGAACTTAAATTTCATAATAATTCATCATAAAATTCCCTTAATTAGTCAGGGTAACTTCCAATTTCACCCACAAAATCAAAAACTAATGAATTCTATAAGTGGACCTAATTGTAAAAGTCATAAAAATATAAATATTATCAAGACGAAGCAAGAATTAAACTCACAGGATATAAAAATATGAAAAAACAGCTTTTTATATACCTCATATGGCATTTTGGCTGAGAAAATATGAAGAGACCTCTAGATTTTTCAATTTTGTCCTTATTTTATATGTTAAAACTGTAAAATCTCCAATTTTGCCCTTATTTCCCTTATTTTTCTACTGATTTTCTTGCCCTTGCCGTCCAACCTATTCACTTTTAAGCTTAATTTCCCTTTAAATCCTCTTTCTTTTAGCACTTGAGCTATTTAATCCTTCTATCAAATTTTTCATTTGTTACAATTTAGTCCTTTTTATTTAATTGACTACCCAAACGGTAAAATTTCCCAACCAAATTTTATTACTAACTTAATGATACTCCATGAATATTTCTAAAATATTTATGGCTCAGTTTTCAAGTTTGAGGTCTCGATACCTCATTTTTTACCCGTTTGACCTAATAAATTCTTTTAGTTCACCAAATTCACCAATTCACAATTTCTTCTAAATTCTTACTTGACTCATAAATATTAAATTACTATATTGTTCAATCTTACTTATCGGATTTAGTGATTTCAAATCACCGTTTCTAACACCACTGAAAATTAGGTCGTTATAGATAAGTTGTTGGATTTAGTCTTGTATAACAGGGAGCAACAACATTGCGTGTAAGTGGTTGTTGCCCCGTCAATATCTCAAATGGACTCTGATTCGTGGCCCCACTTCGCTGCAAGTTATAAGAAAATCGGGTCACATCCAACAATTTTGGCTAGTCCATCTGTGTGGCATTTATATAGTGCCAAAGATAAGTCTCCAATAAATCATTTACTCTTTCAGTTTTCTCATCAAATTATGGATGCATGCTAGTAGAAAAGTTCAAGTTTGACCCATCAACTTGAACAACTCTGTCCAAAACTGGCCCGTAAACCACCCATCAACTTGAACACTCTCCTATGAACATTCCAGAATGGGCAAAAGTTGCAATAAATCAGTCGACGTTTTCAACTCTACCTTGTCTTGTTGGCACACAAGACAAGCCTTCACATAGGTCTCAACATCGTCACCCATATGAGGATAACAGTATTAGTCCTCCAAGAGAGCCAAAGTGCGGTGCATACTTAAATTGCATATATGTCTCGATAATCCGATCTTCGGTCTCATTATATAAACATAAAAAATTAATAAAATTAATAATGTCAACAACTTAATAGTTATTAATTAAAATTAAAAAAATTAATATATTTTTTTACCATTTGCAATTGGATACTAGATATGTGTTTTTCATCCAAACGAATAAGAGGCATTGGTATTTTTAAAATTATAAAATCAAATAAAATCAAAGAAATTTTGAAATATAAAATTAAGACAACAAGAATTTGAGGGGGATTGAATGAAAAATTGAGAATAAAATAGCTGAGAGAATGGATGAATAAGATTAAGAGAATAGGATTTTAAGGCAAAAGAAAGAAAATAAGTTTGATATATATAGCAAATAAACTAACTGTTTGAAAAAAAAAACTATTAGAAATTAGTCGTTGAATATTTTGACTGTTGTAAAAAGTTATCATTGGACGAAAACACGTCTTGCTGGACGCGTTTTTTATTTCTCTCTCTAAATCAATCTATTTCTTTAAATTTAAGAAAAAATCTAATTTCCTAAATAATTTTTAAAACCAACCATTTCCGCCAATAGCATACTTATTTTAAATGCTAAAAGAATTCCATTATCTTCTTTTATTAATGGCCTGACGCTATTATTAAACAAAATGGCTTAATGCATTTTTGTTGGAATGCCCAAATGTGATTTTTTACGATATAGAGGACGGCAACAAAATTATCCATAAAATCACTTGTAAAACTAAGATTACATGTATAAGAAAGACTAAAAACCGTACTACAAGAGCAGACAAAAATTTCTAAAACTGAAAATTTATTAAACAATAGAAAAACAAACAAAAAAAAACATATAGGACTTAAGATATATAAGTCCAAATTGACTCGTGAAATTATTTATTATTCTAAAATATTCTCAAAACACATATTAAGAAACTGACGAAGAGCTACCCACTTTTTAAGAAAAATTGTTGGTGACTGGTGGAGTTTTAGCAAACAATAAGCATCATCTTCTATTCATCACAACTTGTGAAGATAACAAAAATACCCACAAAATAGATCTGTAAACTTAAAAAAAAACGAGAACACATGTGAAGTAAATGAGAAAAAGAAAAAAAAAGTTAGGAAAAGGAAAAAAAAGTGGATGATAACTAATCTACTGACAGCAGCGCTGAACAAAACAAAAGATAAAACACAAACTGCTTCCAAAAATTTCATTGTTATTTAAATGCCACTTTCTTTTGTAAATTCGAATGGCTTCTTTTTTTTTTTTTCAAAAAAAATTCTATATTTGCAAATGAAAGGAAGCTACCTTCCCTGTCTATATAGTAACTGCCAAGGACAGTTTTTTCTATATATAACTTCCTTATTTTGAATGTCTTTAGTATACGGTAGTTTTTTTATAATTTCAAACGGATCCGACCTAACTTTGATTATATCCCAATGAATTCAACATTGAAGTTGGTTATTTTTTTAGCAAATCAGATTTGTCCTTGAAAGATAAAGATTGTAAGATGGCCAATTATAGTAATGAGAAATTAGATATTTTAAGAGGTTATTTTTTGGGATCAAAATAAATTCATGTTTATGTGTTTATGTTATTTTTATCTTTCAAATATTTATAAATTTATGTAAGTTTTAAGCGTTAATAAATTATGGGTAAAGTACCTATTTAGTCATCTAAGTTTATCCGTGTTCTTATTTTGGTCACTTATTTTAAAAATTTGTTATTTTAGTCATTTTCATTAGATAAGTTATCATTTCACCGTTAAATGCCTTTTGTCACCAAACAAAATGCTGACATGCTATCTTTTGATTGGTATAATAACAAATTTAGCCTTAACACTTTGCATATTCTATCAATTTGGTCCTAATTTTAATTTTTTTAATAAATTTAACCCTCAATATTTGTACATTTTATCAGTTTACTCCAAATTTTAAAAATTCAAAAAATATAACTTTAAAAACTTGAATCAGTGCTTATGGAGACCGAATTTGCTGGATTATCCATAAATGAAGAGGATGAGATTATACAAATTCCAACTTTTCCAAGTCCAGAGAGAGAAGTTGATTACTGTTTAGTAGGCTGTTTTTTAACAGCTAGTGTTATTAATTTTGCTGCTATGAAAAGTACTATGGCAAATCTGTGGCATCAGGTCTGAGGTGTTAGAATTCTGTATCTGGGGGAAAAAAGATTTCTGTTTCAGTTCTTTTATAGTATGGATATGGACAGGGTTGTTAAGGGTTCTCCTTGGACATTTAATAACCATTTATTATTATTACATTCGTTACAACCGGGGGAAGATCCATTATTAGTTCCTTTAATTTTTTTACAGTTTTGGGATCAGATCCATGATATTCCTGCAGGATACTATTCTGAGGCTTTGGCAAAGCAACTTGGTGAGTTCATAGGCTTGTTCTTGGAGTATGATGGTGCCAACATGGGAAAGGGATATCTAAATTTTTTAAGTGTTGGAATCCAATTGAATGTAAAGTCTCCTTTAAAAAGGAAGAAGCAGATTATGTTCTATGGGAATAAATCATATATCAGATTCAAATATGAAAGACTAACGCCTTTTTGTTTCTATTGTGGTTGTTTGGGACATAGCGATTCTTTTTGTGAGGCAAAAATGCGTTAGGTGTGGAGATTACTGAAATGGGATGGGATCTTTCTTTAAGAGCGCAATCTAGGAAAGCACGGGTACAAAGTAGCATCTGGTTACGCGAAGAAGGGGGAATAAGGGATGGATATTTCGGTTGTAATAGGACATCTGAAGGGAGAATATGGAGTGCGCTAAATAGTTCTGGAAAAAAGGCGCAGATTGATCCCGTTTTGGGATTTTGCTTGGAAGGAATCACATCCTCTGAAAGGGATGGAAAGAAACCAATAGAAGAACAACAATTCTCAATGGACCACGATGCTGAAGAAGGGATTCTTATAGGTGAAGAGGGGGAAAAGAGGTAAAGAGGAGAAACTGATGATTATATTGTTAGTACTGATAATCTGATGATGAAAGACAGCAAAATGGTGAACAACTTTTTAAGATCAGCGGCTTCCAAAAGGCAAGCCGACTAGGGGAAATGAAAATCCTAAGTTGGAATGTCCGTAGCTTGGGAAATCCACGGACGGTACAATGACTTCGGCATTCTCTGAAGTTGTATAATCCCCAAATTGTCTTCTTCATGGAGACAAAGATATTTAAGAGGCAGATGGAAAGAATACGTAAAAGGTGTGGTTTTCGAAATGGTATTGACATTGATTCTGATGGTTCGAGAGGAGGATTATGTCTGGCATGGCATGATGATGTTACAATTATTTTCCAAAGTTTTTGAAAAAGGCACATTGATGTAGTCATTGAAGATACTGATAAAGGGCATAGGTGGAGATTTACTGGGTTTTATGGCTCTCTTTACACTCAAGATAGAAACGAATCTTAGGATCTGTTGAATAATTTGAGTAATGCAGAGGAGCTCCCATGGTTAGTTTGTGGAGACTTTAACGAAATAATGTATGGTCATGAAAAGAGATAAGGGCTTACCTAGAGAGGAGAGGCGCATGAATGCATTTCGTTCAGGGCTAGCAGATTGTCACCTACTGAATGTGGGCTATACAGGGAATTGGTTTAGGTAGGGAAGGGGTAACTTACCGGAAACAAATATTCAAGAAAGGCTAGATAGAGGAGTTGCTAATGGGAATTGGTTGTCTACATTTCCAGAGGCAATGATTCAACATCTAGGATCATTGTCCACTTCCTATCACGACGGAAACTACAGATAATGAAAGGCCTAAAAGGAGTTTCAAATTCAAAGCTTGGTGGATGATGGAGGAATCTTTTATCGATGAGGTAAGATACATATGGGATAATTCGAATGGAGACTTGTTACTAAAATTGGAAAAAGTAAGACATGGCTTGGAAAGATGGGCGAATCAAATTAGGCATAGGAGAAAGATAAATAAGGAGAGGCTAACTTCTAGATTGGTCGAGTTGATGAAATCTAATAGGTATGATGAAAATCTGGCAGAACTTATTGATACGAAGATTCAACTTAATTTTGAGATTGACAAGCACGAACGATATTAGGAGCAAAGGGCTCGAGTTAATTGGGTAAAATTTGGAGATAAAAATACTGCCTTTTTTCATAAACAAGCAACTCAACGACGAAGAAAGAACCTTATTCAAAAACCGCAATTTGAAGATGGTAGAGAAACAGCAGAGATCAATGAAATGGAAGGAATAGCTAGATCTTATTTTCAGAATCTATTTTCAGCCGGAAGGAGGGGATATTTTGAACATCTATTAACAGGAGTAGATCGCTGTATTGTTGAAGAGGATAATGCTCGATTAACAGCAAGATACACAAATGAGGAAATTCAAGTGGCTTTGTTAGAATTGGGGCCAACAAAAATGCCAAGAGAAGATGGTTTCCCAGCTTTATTTTATCAGAAGTGCTGGTCAATTATAGGGGAGGAGGTGTCATCATTTTGCCTACAACATCTCAATGGAGGTATGGATATTAGTTTAATTAATACAACTAATATAGTTCTGATCCCAAAAATTCAAAACCCTTCAAATATTACTTATTTTCGCCCCATAAGCCTATGCAATGTTATTTATAAGTTGATAGCTAAGGTCATTGTGATCTGTCTTCGGGTGATTATTGAAACCTGTATTGACCCAGCACAAAGCGTTTTTTATTAATACGACTAATATAGTTCTGATCCCAAAAATTCAAAACCCTTCAAATATTACTTATTTTCGCCTCATAAGCCTATGCAATGTTATTTATAAGTTGATAGATAAGGTCATTGTGAACTGTCTTCGGGTGGTTATTGAAACCTGTATTGACCCAGCACAAAGCATTTACGTTCCAGGGAGGTTAATTTCTGATAATGTGTTCTTAGCTTATGAAATCCTAAATACTTTAAAACAAAATAAGACAGGAAAAAGGGATTCATGGCAGTTAAATTAGATATGGGTAAAGCTTATGATAGAGTTGAATGGCAGTTTATCGCAGTAATTATGAAGCGCATGTGTTTTGATTTAAGATGGATTGAGTCTCTAATGAAATGTGTTTCCAGAGTCTCATACTCGGTGGTTTTCACTGGTCATGCTGGAGAGATTTTTCAACCCTCAAGGGGATTAAGACGGGGACCCTTTGAGTCCGTTCCTATTTTTAATTTGTGGGGAAGGTCTTTCCAGTCTTATGAGACTCGCTACGCAAGGGAACATAATCAGAGGGGTTAAAGTAAGCAGAAGTGGTCCACAGGTTTCTCACTTGTTATTTGCAGATAATATTTTATTTGGGGAAGCCACAGAAAGAGGAGCTAGCTCACTTAAAACATATTCTGATTGAATATGGGAATTGTTCCGGACAGTGTGTCAACTATGACAAATCTATAGTATTTTTTAGCACCAATACACAGGAAAGGGATAAAGCAGTCATTTCCAGGGTTCTTGGAGTACGTAGTTCAAATAACCTGGAAAGGTATCTTCGGTTGCCTAATATGGTGGGTAGAAAGAAGAAACTATCTTTTCAGACTTTAAAGGACAGAATGAAGCAGCGAATTGACAGCTGGAGTGTAAGATACCTGTCTCAAAGGGGGAAAGAAGTGTTTATAAAGGCTATTCTTCAAGCTATTCCTATTTATACGATGGCATGTTTCCTAATTCCTAAGTCTTTATGTGCTGAATTAGAAGGCATGGCAAAATATTGGTGGCAGAAAAGTCGAGACAAAAAAGGTATTCACTAGTGTACGTGGAAATATTTATGCTCTTTGAAAGAAGATGGTGGTTTAGGCTTTCGTAGTCTCGAAAAATTCAATTTAGCATTATTAGCAAAACAAGGTTGACGTCTTATCAATTTCCCTAATTCTTTGTTAAGTCGTGTTTTAAAAGAAAAATATTATCCAAATTCGGACTTCATCAATGCTCATTTGGGGAATTTACCTTCGTTTACCTGGAAGAGAGTCTGGGCAGCTAAAGGGATTTTGGAGAAAGGGTTATGCTGGAGAGTAGGAACAGGTGCTCGCATCTCTGTTTGGGATGACTTATGGATATCGGGAGCTGAAACTGATAGAATGCAGAATGATACTGCCAATGAGAACATTAAGTTAGTATCAGATTTGATTGATGCTAATAATCGAGAGTGGAATGCAGATTTAATTCTTAGTAACTTTAATGAGGATATTGCAAAAAAAATTCTGCAGATTCCTTTGGCAGCGACAACATATGAGGACTTCTAAGTATGGCGAGGAGAACCGACAGGGGAGTATTCAGTCAGAAGTGCCTATAAACTATTACAAGAGACTACTTCGGGTCCTAGTAATAATTTTATACAGACTGATAATAGAAATTTCTACAAAAAATTATGGAATTTACAAATTTCTCCAAAAATCAAAATTACAATTTGGCGAATTTCTTGGAATTATATTCCTACTCTATCTAATCTAAAGAGTAAGAAGGTCGCAGAGGAAACTCTATGTCTCCGATGTCACATTTCTGATGAAGATTGCATCCATGTTTTCAAGTACTGTGCCACAACAACTGAAATATGGTCAAGTTTAGATCTTGCATGGGTATCAAACAACAGTATTCAAAGCTTGTGGGAGTGGCTTATCTGGATTTTCAGGCAAGGGAACAAAGCCTAGTGTCGTCTTTTTTGCTGTGGGTTATGGTCAATCTAGAACCATAGAAATAAATTCATTTATAAGAGAAAGAATACAATAGGCAGGGATATTTCTAAACAAGTCATCATTTTTATAGCAGAGTTGAATGGAGCGGAGGAAAAAATACTTCTTACCAGCATTGACAGAGGACATAACCAAATTGAAAGGAGCATGAGAACTACAATTTATTTTGATGCGGCTTTCGATAAGAGAACTTCGAGATCTGCTTCGGGCTTGGTTGTATGCGGTACGGAGGGGGATATCGTTGCCTCTAAATCGGTTATTCACTCCAACATTTCGTCATCATTTGCAGCGGAGGCACATGCAGGGTTACAGGCGATTCAGTTAGGGATTGAAATGAGATTACATTGTTTGGATATAAAATGAGACTCAAGAACAGTAATCAAGAAATGTCAGTCCATAAATCAAGACAAATCGATTATAGGAGCGATAATCAGAGATATCAACAGCAAAAAAGTTTTCTTTCAGAATATCGGTTTTTATTTTATTCCTAAAACAGAAAATGAGAACACGCATTTTGTTGCTAAAGAAGCGATAAGAAGAGGAGAAGGACATTACCTGTTGGGGCTGCATCCACTGAGTTTCCATCAGGCGAGAGAACGACGGAGGCAAGAAGAACAAGAGGAAGGAGTTTCAAGACTGCCTGATGCTTGAAAAAGATATGCTAAGGGAAGAAGAAGGGTAACCGTTGGGACTGCATCTAAGGGTCACTACTCAGAAAAGGGAAAGCTGGAGATTAAAGGAGACAGATGAAGAAGATTCAAGAAGATGTTAAAAGATATTGATAGCAGATATTAAAAGATCACGTCGGAAACTGTTATCATTAAAGCTGGATAATGGATTTGAAAAGACAGAGGCTAGTGATATCCAGCTGTTTTGATTGACTGGACTGACGATCGGTTTTTCTTAAGTTATTCTATTTTAATTTTTAAATTTTGAATTATTTAGGTTAAGAACAATCAGGCCTGGACTTATTTTTTTACTGTTTTTTTAATTTGGTTTCTTGCTTTTGGTTGTAAGCCCAATTAGACTAAAACCCATTGTGTATTTTGTTTATTTATCCATTTATGAAAGTCCAGTTGATTTTCAAAAAAAAAAAAGTTATAATGTAATTATATATTTTTTAATATTTTATATTTTGTCTTTTTATAATAAATAGTATATATATTCAAGTTCTTAAATTTACAAATTTTAAGAATGGGGATTAAATTGACAAAATGTGTAAACATTGAGGGTTAAATTTGTTAAATTTTTTATAATTAGGACCAATTTGATAGAATATGCAAAGTGTTAGGGGATAAATTTGTTAGTATGTCAATCAAAAGGCTTCCGTGTTAGCATTTCGTCTAGTGACCAAAAGCATTTAATGGTAGAGTGACTAAAATTGATAACTTATCTAACTGAAGTGACTAAAATAACATATTTTTTAAATAGATGACCAAAATAAAAACACTGGTAAACTTGAGTGGCTAAATAGACCCATAATTTATTCATGCTTATGTTTCCATTTTTGTGTATCTATGATGCTGATTTTTTTTTTGCATATGTTCGTGTTTTATTATTATTATCTGTATTCATGGTATTATAGATGTAAACCTTTTCATTTTGAGGAATCAGGTCGGTGTCCTAAAAAATGACACTTCGAAATTTTCTTCCAGAAGAGCTGATCCCCCTTAAAATTTAAACATATTGGGGTATATGGTACCACTTGAGCTGCAAGTGGTACCATATACCCCAACATGTGACCTATATACCAAATGTTAGATGTTTGAATCTCACTAAGGTTGAGACACTTACGTTGTATCTTGGTGGGTGACCATATGTTCATTTACTATCGAGGTGTTCCCTTTGTGAGCCGTAAATGGCTCTTCGCCCAGGGGGATAAAATCTACCCTGAACCCTCTTTTAAAGAACAATACATTCCATTATTAAGGGATCAGGTTGGTGTCCCTGAGGATGACACTTTAAAAATTTTTCTTGAAGGAGCCAATCGTCCCTTACAATAAAAGCTTATACGGGGCCATATAGTCCAGGCGCCCCCTCCATGAATTGTAAACAACTCTCCGTAAAAGGGGACAAAACCTTCCCTCAATGGATAATACCTTCCATTATTGAGGGATCATGTTGACATCGCCGAGAACAACACATTAAATATTTCTTTCGGAGGAGCAGATCCCCTTGAACAATAATGAAATTTTTTTAACTTTTATGTTTCAGTTAGTAATACATTTTTTGTGGAATTCGATACATTCTTGTATTTATGCTATATTCATATATGTCATTTCATATTTCAATTATTTTTCCTATTACTTTTGTAGATTGTCTTAACTTATCGCATGTTTTATATAATTTATTATGGTAATTTAATTTTAATTCTAACTTCATTTACTTGAGAATCGGATGATTTCATTATATATATATTATGTTGAAAACAATTTCCGTTAATTTTCTCATGCATAGCTTAAGGTAAATAATTAAATTTAAAACCAAACATAAAAGTCCAATTTATTTTATCAATTTCTTGAGTGAGCTCACGTGATTTTATTTTGGCTTAATATATGGGTTTGTTATTTTTTTATGATATTTATATTTATTTTTGTTCAATGTGATATATATATATGACAAAAATTATTTTAATACTTAAAAGAAACAATGTTAACTTTTTAAAGTTTAACTCGAGTTTTAGAGTTAATTTAACCAAAATTCATAATTAGTTAATAATATCAACAATTAACTTTCAAGAAATTAACTAGACTAAAAAAAAATCACTAGATCACACTTTATTTAATAAATTAAATAAATTCACAATTAATACTAAATTTAGTCTATTAATAAATTTATGAAAAGTCAAACCTAATAATATTAGTAATTAATATCCGAATTAAATTCTAAAAGTTAATACCATAACTTTGTATACCAAAAATGTATAACTTTTGCAAAATAAAAGTAACATATTGGAAAAAAAAAACCCACATGTATTACATTTGAAAATTGGGTAAACTACACTAGTAGTTACCCAACTATTAGTAAATTCTTTTTTTAGTTACTTAACTATGAAAAGTACAAAATGATCACTCAATTATTCAACTTTTTTCTTTTTGGTCACTAGCTGTTAAATTACTAATAAGAATAAACTTGTCAGCTTTTAAAATTGGCATAATAACAACTTTAGCACTAAACATTATACATTATGTCAATTTAGTATTAATTCCAAAAAATTAACCTTTGCACTAAACATTATACATTATGTCAATTTAGTATTAATTTCAAAAAATTAACCTTTAACATTTTCACATTATGTAATTTGGTATATTTTCTTTTTGTAGTTTCACTTTTATTTGTGACATTGAGGGGTTAATTTTAAAAGAATGAAAAAAGATGAAAATTATTATCTTGGATTTTTGGATGTTTCTATTTTTGTATATTTCCAATCAAATTTAATTGATAATATTTTTAACTTTTTAAGTGAAAGCACCACGATGAAAAACATAATTAGAAGAAAAAAAGACCAAATTACACAATGTGTGAGCGTTGATGGTTAATTTTTTTAGAATTAAGATCAAATTGACGCAATGTACAAATGTTGCGGGTTAATGTTACTATTATACCGATTTTAAAAGCTCACACCATCTTTCCATCATCTATGGTGATAAAAAAAATCAAATAATTATGATACTATTTTTAACTTTTCATAGTTGGGAGATAAAAAAAAAATCTTACCATTAGTTGGATGACTTTAAGATAGTTTACCCTAAAGTTTTTGTTAAATTCCAGTGACAAATGATGAATTAAACATTTTATTTTATCTTTGTAGAGTGTGCCTGGTATTTTAGACAAAACAGAGTTGACATCGTAATGAGGAAGAGCTGTTGTCACAATGACGCAACTACGACATCCTGAGGAGAAGTAACACCACGTCTTGATGCGCAACGATGGACATCTTGACGAGCCAATAGCAACTTCATGACATGGCGATGTGTTCCTTACTTAATCAGGTTCTTTCTCTTAATTAAACTCTATTATATTTTTCCAATCTAACTTTGATTATTATAGAGATACTTTTTGTACATGAAATTGAACCTATAAATAGACCTTTTTAACAGAAGGTTTGTGAGAATTTCGGTAAATCTTTACATTTAAGGTTCAATGTTTATTTGTTTCTCTATTTTGTACTTTCATTTTTTTGATTTTTTGCTTTTTTAGTGAAATTTCTTTGCCTCATAATTTTTATTCTTTTCGGAGGACATAAATATTTATATCTAATTTTCTCAATTTTGATTTGTGCTGGTTGCATAATTCGAATTCAACCGAACAATTTTCAACGTGAGGTTTTTTAAATGAAGGACAAATTAGTAAATATAACATGTTACTTTGAAAGTTTTTCCTAAGACATGGACAAATCAGTAAATGCAATGCTATAGTATTTGTCAAGTCTCACCAAAATTCCATCAGCGTTACGTCAACAATATAAAAAGAACCCCACCAGAACTGATTGCAGGAATAAATCATCTCCTCAAAGATAAAATTTTCCCTAGAAAATTCCCGTATTTTTCTATCTAAACAAATACTCCCTCCTTGCGAGAGCCCTAGATGTCAACATCAAGCCAACCCCAGTTCCGTTATACCCAGACGCCATCGAAGGTCCTCCATCTCCGTAACCTCCCATGGGAGTGTGCGGAAGAGGAACTCGTCGAACTTTGTAAACCCTTTGGGAAGATCGTTAATACTAAATGCAATGTTGGCGCCAACCGAAACCAAGCTTTTGTTGAATTCGTAAGCTTCTAAATCCATCAATAGTTTTTTTTTCTTTTTTTGTAATTCATATACTGCCTTGTGTTAGGTTGAGGTCAATTATCTACTGATAATTTCTTGTGTAAATTTGAATTGTAAATTGGAAATTTTAGTCTTTTTTGGGTGACAGTTTGTTTTGTTTAGCATGGCAATAATAATTTAATTTTCGGCTGATTTTGTTCTTTGCAATGTAGATTTGATGGGTCGATGGCAGAATTTTTATTTTTATTCATTTTTGTGTGTTTTGGGGATGATGGTTTTGTTCCATTGTGTTAGGTTAAGGTTAATTACTAATGCGCAAGATAAAATTTTATTTTTATTTTCTTTTCTATCAAATCACAAATATAAATTTGGTGGGTTAGTTGGCAATTGGAATTTTTGATCGATGATGGTTTTATTTTTTAGTGTAAATATTTTATGGGTTAATTTCAATTAGTGAAGTCTAGATAATCCTTTTAAAGGATGATCAGTAATGGTTTGATGTTAAGAAAAGGTGTTACTTTTATTTGCAGGCAGACTTAAATCAGGCTATTTCAATGGTTTCATACTATGCTTCATCATCAGAACCAGCACAGATTCGTGGAAAAACTGTGTATATTCAATATTCAAACAGACATGAAATTGTCAACAATAAAAGTCCTGGAGATACCCCTGGAAATGTGTTGCTGGTTACCATTGAGGGTGTGGAACCTAATGACGTGACCATTGAGACCATTCACTTGGTAAGTGATTATTTCTGGCACATGCATTTCTTCAAATAAATGCGACCAGTTGTTACAGATTTTCTGTTGTTCTGCTAAAAGAATAGGTAGTTTAAGGTGTTAAAGCCTTTTTATGCTTAGGGGCTTCTGGTATTTGCATAAGGAATTGGAGTTTTGGATGAATCTTGCTCCAAGGAGCCTATTGTTATGAGTAAATGAAGATATCTTGTTTATAGTTATAAATTGACCTGTTTTTAGTCCGTCTAAATCTTGTGAAGCTTTGTTTTGAATGAGAATACTTGTTGCGATTGTGAACTATTAAAATAGAAAGTTCATGAAGTGTCCTTCAGTCAACAGATTGATTGGTGGTCTTTTTAGGTAATAGACGTCTGAAGTTAAAGGTAGTATACAGTGAAAGTATCAGTTTTAACTATCATAATATACAATGAATTAAACTGTCATTTTTTTCTTGTTCTTTTACATAATAGCATCATTTTAATTGAAATCAGTTGTATCATAGATGGTTATGCCCCTAAGTTAAATTCCTTTCTTGGAGATAATTTGGAGATATTGTCAAGTACGTCATGCTCCTTTCTAGGGTATATCTTGAGGCATGTATCCTCAGGTGTCATTCTGAACTTATTTCTCATCCATTTGCATATGCTAACAGTGATTTCTCCCATTATACTATTGCTTGTGATGTTTGCTAGTATTCTTTTAATTTATATTTTTGAATTTATGATCTGTGATTGTATCTAATTGAATTTGGTTTCAGGTATTTTCTGCATTTGGTTTTGTGCACAAGATTGCTACTTTTGAAAAGGCTGCCGGATTCCAGGTGAGATGTCAAAAATATGCATCTGGATCTTTGGAGATTGCATATCTTCCAATATCATACTCATTTTATGGTAAATTTGGCAGGCATTAATCCAATTCACTGATGCTGAAACTGCATCTTCGGCGAGGAATGCATTGGATGGGAGAAGTATTCCCAGGTAAGTACTATAGCCTTGCATCCTCCTACTTTAACACATATACTCATTTTTCTCATCTAGCATCACTTAATTCTCTTCTTCATATTTATTGTACGATATGTAGTTCAGGTATTTCATAAAATGTGGTTGTGTTGTAATGTTTTATCATGATATTTTGAATTTAGGTACTTGCTTCCAGATCATGTTACTTCTTGTTACCTGAGAATCTCATATTCAGCACACACTGATCTGAATATCAAGTTTCAGTCTCATCGGAGCAGGTAAAAGTGCATCCAAAATATCATGATATTTTCTATTTAAAGTTCATCAATGTTTGGTCATGTTCATTTCCGAAATCTGAAGTAATGATCCTGCGAAATATTTATTTTGGCATCTGATATGTTTCTAATCAATGTGTATGCTTTTTGTCATCTAGGGTGTTAGTGAAGCCTGGTAGTCAGCACACAGATGTGTTGTCATGGCCGCTTAGTAATTTTCTTAATCTTTTGACCACAGTTCCCTGCATTTTCAAATCACATTATAGTTGCAGTTGTTTATATGTTGATTGTGGAATTACGACTTTGGGGGCATCATGAGTGGGGGAGCTTTTGCTCCTTCTTTCATACAAATAAATTTTGTAATTGACTGATCATTGGAGCATATCATGTAACATGCTAGTAAAATTAATCTGATATTATGTTTGAATATTGCTTTTAAACTTGTTTAGTGTTTCCCATTGCGAACCTTGTATTCAACTGTTGTGTGCTTGCAATTATTTATTCTATTAGCTGAACAATTCAGCGTTGTGGAACCTGAGTTTTTCAAGTATTTTAAAGTCATAACAATAGTCTCTGCTATGATGTTCATTTTTCTTATATAATGAAAGTGGGTCAGCATGCAAATTTGCAGAAGCTTTACTTACCTGTGGGGGATAGAGACTTGTGTATGTTAATGTAATTTTTATTAATAACATTCATTTGTTGTATTCCATAAAAATATTATCTATGTTGCTTCTCTTTGAACATTAGGAATTGTTTCTGGAAGCATTGGTCGAATTCAAGGCTGTAGCATTCAGAGAATGAGTTGTAATTTTGCTAAGAGTCTTCAATTGGCATGTATTTGAAAGCTTTGAGTTGCTATTCGCTATATGGTTGGAACCAACTGGATGCAGTTATAGTGATTGATCTACTATTCCTGTCAAACAAGATGGTTCTTGACTTGAACCCATAATTTTTCATGTCATCTGATCATCTCTATTACATTTGCAGTACTTCGTTACCATAAATCATTTATCCTTACTAGATGCAAATTTCTATTTGGCATCAGGTGATGCATTTGTACTTAATGTGATCTGATTTTGTTTGCACATTTTATGCAGGGACTATACCAATCCTTACCTTCCTGTGAATCCTACTGCAATGGAAGGACTTTTGCAGGTAGATTTTTCAGTTACAAACATTTGACCTGTTTTATAACGTTGGGTGTTCATTAATATGTGGTAATCTCCAGCCTGTAGTTGGTCCTGATGGAAAAAAGCAAGAGCCTCAGAGTAATGTGCTACTTGCTTCAATTGAAAATATGCAGTATGCTGTGACAGTTGATGTTCTTCACAAGGTAGGATGTTGTGTTGCTGCTCCATTGGCATGCCTGTACTGGGTTCTTGCTTGAAAATTTTCTCATATTTTTATTCTACTGCTTACATATTGTAGGTGTTCTCAGCATTTGGCACAGTCCAAAAGATTGCCATATTTGAGAAGAATGGTGGAACACAGGCACTTATTCAATATCCCGGTATGCTTTCATTACATGAATTCTGAATTTGTTTATTTCCGTCTTCGGTAATCCATACATACCTAATGATTTGATACCCAATTATCCTTCCATGCAAAGAGGACTTGGAGAATTGAGTTTGTTCTCTTTTTTGGTCATTCTTTCCCTACTTCACGAACCTTTCCTACATATGGTATTTTTTTTAAAAATTTTATTTCATTATTAAGGCAGGCACCTAGGCACTAATGAAAGACTGGACAGTTTATGTGCCTCATCACTCTTTGTGAAGAGAATTTGTTAAAATGCATCTTCGGCACCTTTGCAAAAGCAAAAGCAAATCAGATCTAATGTCTTCTCTTTTAAAGTTTCATGCAAAGTGCATTGATGTCTATATTATATAATAACTATAATACCATTCTCTTGGCTTCACTTTGTTCGGTTTTATTTGAAATTTGTTCTCTTTCTGATGATTGTGGGATACTTTTTTCCACACCTTATCTCAAAGATTTGAACTTTGAGAGCGTCCAAGTCTATGGGATGTGCCTTGGGGACCATTAGACATGTAATGACCTGCAAATTACTTGTTTTTGTAATTCATGTTTTTACGTTAGAGAGTATTTTGATTGATTTTACTGATGTTGAATGTATTATATCCAGATGTTACAACCGCAGCAGTTGCCAAAGAATCCTTAGAGGGACACTGCATATATGATGGTGGCTATTGTAAGCTTCATCTATCATACTCTCGTCATACTGATCTCAATGTAAAGGTATAAATATGTGCTTTTTGAGTAAATGTAGGAAAAATAACTTAGGACTTCATTAGAAGATAAAGGGAATCTGTTCTTGATTGGGAAAAAAAGGGGATCTTGGCCTTAAATTGTATGCTTCTTGACTATGTTTTTTGAATTTGGATATAAGCGTCAGTTACCTGCTCAATTTTTTAATAAGTTTTTCCCTATATTTAAAGGGTCACTGGAGGATCGCTACATTCGTATCCAAAAATGTGACATGGGTACTTAAAGAAAAATGAAGAGTCATAGCAATGTTGTCACATGATTCTGATGAGTTCATCTTTTGCCGCAGGCATACAGTGATAAAAGTAGAGATTACACAATCTCAGACCCGAGTTTGCTTGCAACACAAGTTCCGGGATTGCCTGCTGCTCCAAATGCTTGGCAGAATCCTCAGGGTGTTCCGGTGCACCATGGTACTGACTATTCGGCTTCAGCTGCAATACAGGGTCAACCTCCTGCTGGACAAGTTCCTGCTTGGGATCCAAATTTTCAGGCTAGGCCGCCATATGGATCAGTTCCTGGTCAAACATATCAATCGTTGACAGCCCCTACATACGTTAATGCGGCAAGACCTGCAGGTTCATCACCCCTTTCACAACCTGGTGCATCTTCCATGCCCATGCAGCAGCAGCAGCAGCCGCCATGGGCTAATGTTAGACAAGGAGGCGCAGCGGTGCTGGGTCGGCCTCCTTATTACAGTCGATGACCTGTGTCTATTCTATAATGAAATTAAATGATCCCTTGTCTATCTTATATTCCTCATATAAAGATTCGCCAATTGAATCTCTTTAAGTTATGACTGAAATTAAATTTTTTTTATTGGATTGGAAGTGTGTTGTTTTTTTTGTTTTGTTTTGGAAACCATCTCCGCCATTGATGTAAAAAAGAGGTAACGTTGAAAATGAAATGGTAAATTAATGTACAAGAGATGCTTTCATGCTAAAATTGAAGTTGTGATTTAGAAATGATGAAGGTGCTTGCAATTTCAATCATCCAGACACTTTTTCATCAAGTATTTGTGTCTGAAAATCCAGAGATAAATTCTCATGAACTCTTCACATGGGGAATTTTAGGAAAGAAAAGGGAAATATATTGTGGGACGGTACACTTTGATATACAGTGAGTAGGTAAAGTAAGTGGTTGTAATGCGTTGAGAGTATTTATAAAATAGTCGAACACCAATTCCCATTTAAAGTATAACATATTATAGCGGCACCTGAGATCTCAAAATTCCAGCAAACTTCATAAGTCAAAGCTCATTTTGTGTATTGATGAGCGTGTGTGAAGAAGAACTAGATTGGATGAGTGCATTGCCAGATGCAATTCTCCACAAAATTGTCTTTGTTGCCAACCAAACATTCAGTTCAAACCAGCATTTTATTCGAGAGATGGATCGTTTACCCCCGTCATTCACATTCCATATAGTTCTTACAAACACACCACTCCATCTGAATGTACTTTCATACACAACACTTGGGCCCAACACCAAGCTCCGAAACTCCTTAAGTTCAGCCTCCAGTTTTCCACTGGACCCTTGCGGCATGACCTTGATGTTCAACACTGAATTGAGTTTGCCATTTCAAGACAGGTTCAGATTCTTTCAGTTTCAGCTCATTTATGCACAGCAGTGCTTGAACTTTGCCTAACATGTTTTATTCCCATGATAATGTCCGATCATTAGAACAAGTTTCCTTGGAAGTGTTTTCTTTTCAATCCAAACCTACCATGTGATCTACCTTTTGCTTCACTCAAAACCCTTTGCTTCTTTGATTATGCGATTGACGATGAAACTTTAAAGGCATTGGTTTCTAAGTTCCCTGTTCTTGAAGGCTTCACAATTGACCGGTGCCATAGAGTACGTAACTTTAAAGTTTCTTGGTGTCAAAGTATGAGGCTTAAGCACCTAGTACATAGATGCATAGTTGACCATTATTTGAATCTAGAAATTGATGTGTCAAGTTTGTCAACTTCTAAATTCTGTGGAGATTTAATGAAGATTTCTTTCACTTCTTTGCCTTCGATTGTTGAAGCTACCGTTTTTCAATGGAGTTATAGACCATATGGGCAAGAATTTTCCATTAGAACATGGTTAAGAAATCTTGTCCATGTAAAGGAACTCAGTGTGAACTCTTGGTTTTCTCAGGTATATTTATTTCTCTGTAAATATTTGTTGCTTTGTTTTAAATGGATTTTGATTGTTTAATTGAAGTCTCATATCCATTTTTTGTTCTTGGTACGGAAAGTTTCTTGCTAGAGAACATTAGGTAAACAAAAATGGATGAAGATTTTCAAAAATCTTAAGGTCTTTTCTTGGTTTGGTCCATTGGCAAAAGAGTGTGAGTTCATACCGCTAATTGCCTTTTTGGGTTATTGCCCCTCTTTGGAGAGGATTGAAATAGATGTGAGAAATTACTCAGTTTCCTAATTTCTCATCATTCTATTTGCACTATGATTCTTGATGGATTTGCAGTTTAGATCTTCGTATTGGGAAGAAGCTGGTGGGAGTAGACCAACTTTTGCCTTGGAGCCTCCTTTTGTTGAGTTGAAAAAAGATGGACAACTAACAACAGAGTTTCTGCATAATGTGAAGGAAATTAGGGTACATCATTTCTTTGGTTATAAAAGTGAGATTGAATTTATTAAGCATCTGTTGCAACAGGCAGTTGTTCTTGAGACGTTATCTTTAACCTATCATAGGCTTGAATTTGATCCTGAATTTAGTGATAGATGTAATAATAGCCCTAAAGAGTTAGTTGAAGAGGAAATTTTTAGCTTGCCTAGAGTTTCCTCTCTTGTTCATATATTGTTTCATTAGACAAATTATTAGAAGTTCAAAACCTGAGAAGGTTGAATGCTATGATGTTTTGAAGACGTACAGATGCTCTAAAATTATTAATTATTTGGGTCCAATCATCTATTACGACATCATTAGCCTTTGTTCATTACACAACAGTTTCATTCACCTCCAAAGAGTGAATGTTTCAGCAAAGTTGCCATCATGACTACATAGAACAATAAAGAAACATACAGACAAAATTGTGAAGAACTTGGTACTATTGTGTCTCAAAATTTCACATCAGTTGTCCATGTACCTTGCACACTAGGGTGTTTAGTTACATGCCTTGTCTTCAATTTCACCACCTTTCTTCCCAATGCGTTTCTTAGCCTGGTTCCATAAAGAAGGATATCTTCAGGAGTCATATTCTTCACGCATACCACCCGCTCGTTTTTGTTCTCTGAGAAATTGGCAAGATACATGTTTTGAGACATGGTTAAAAACAACGCATACTTGTATGCATCATGTCTGAAACTCATCCAAGAAAGAGTAACTTACTGTAAAAGCCTTTCAAATGTGGATGCTGCCCACGAATGAGTTCAGTAACCACCTCCAGCTGAGGGTTTTTCTCTTTAAAAGTTGGTAACTCAGACTCCATAAATGCCCTGGCATAACCATGTCAAAATTACCATGAGTTTGAAGAATTCAGAATCCATTTAAAGGAGAGAATTGGTATTTGTACATGCTTCTTGTTATTATTAATTATAACAGAGTTGAACTTGAGACTACCATGGTGTATGAGTCAAAAACCAAATGTTAACAAAGTATGGCCTTTTCATTTACCTTACTTGAAAGGCATCCCAATATTGTATCATTAAGTCATTAGAAAACCTATTCGTGTGATAATGACTAGCAAAAACAGTCCGTTAGATTTTACCATCCCCACAGCAAATTTTTTTTTCAAGAATTCTCACGTCAATTCCCCCTCCAGAATAGCCTCAGTCACATGACAAAAGAAAAGGGAGGGAAATGTGCTTCTCTGTTTCTATTTTGGTCCCCAAATACTTAGGTGGATGAGTAATGACAAAGTTCAATTTTTCACTACTGTTTCACCGGGTCACAGTAATTATCAGTGCATACACATGCAGAGATGACTTGAGTACCGTAATGTAACCCAAAGTGCTAAGCATTCAAATATACTTGTACAAATATTAAAGAAAGCAGCCTATCTCAAGATGAACTCCTACATCATCCAAGATATCCTGCTTAATCTATGTTATCCCACTACTTTGGTGATCATTTATTTAATCACCTACAGCTAGATTCAGATCATCCATAATTTCAACTATCAAACCACATTGTGCGCAGATGAAAGTGACACAGCTTAATACTAGCTTGAGAAGCTGATTCATTCATTATTTGCAAATTACTCAGAAGTGGTTCAATAGTTTAGTTTATATATAGATACAAGTCTCCACAGCATAAACAAGAATAATACCTAAAGTTGAAATGCAAATCTTAGCACAAACTCTTGGCGAACAGATCAAGAAAACATTTAACAAAAAGGTACCTGCTTTATTAGGCAAACAAAGATGAGAAAAACACATTGCAATGTTGGAATTGAAAAGAGAGATGCAACAAACATTGAGATTTCGAAAAAGTACTTTACCCCAGAGGTGTCAAGCAAATATACCAAAAATAATATAAGCCAGAAAGTTTAGAAGATAATACTCAAGAGGTTTATATAAAAGTTAACAAGTGGAAAAAAAAGAAGGATTAAAATCATACCTGATGCCCCTACTACTACCTCCCCAATCACAATAGCTTACAATCAGCTTTTTAAGTTGCCAAACTCCTCGCAATGCCATCTTCATTTTCAAAACATAAACAAATTATTAACTAAGTATATGTTTAACCCCCCCCCCCACCCCCTCTTTTTATTTTCTAAATAGCAATACATATAAAACAAATGAATTGCACCCTTTGTTTTTGCCAATTATTTCCATGAAATTCAGAATATAATGCTAACTTAAATACTATAATTCAACCATAAGACATTAATTTTTTCAGAAAATTCAAGAAAGTGAAAGCAAATAGTAAAACTATTTTGAACAATACGATTAAATAAATACTCAACACCTCCTATAACTTAGCATTTCAACTACACAAATTCACAATGTTACTAATTACAACTTCGACCTACAAATTTATATTCTATAACAAACTAAAATCCCGCTTCTAATCAACTATCCTTAATGTAACATATAATGAGGAAAAAGAAAACAATATCTCAAAGATTCTATCACAGGAAAAAAAATCAAATCAAACCCGAAAATTTGAACAGCATACATATAAATGGTCTTCTAAAATTGACCAGGAAAAAAGAAAACAACAACATTTTCAAATCCAATAACTTGAACCCAAAATCACCCCCCAAACAATAGATTGCATGCAAAGAGATTATAAATAACAGCAGAAAAAACATAGATCTCATAAAAAGAGACTCGAATTAAAATAAAATTATAAAGAAAGAAAAAAAAGAACAGAGAAATCAACAGGCAAAAATGCAAATAAAGGGGAAATAATAATAGGCAAAATATGGGGATTTTACCTGACAATGAAATCGATTCTCAGAGAAGACGATGAGTGTTTAGACAAGAAAAAATAAAAAAGAACAGAAATATTTTGTCACGCTTTTCGTCACCTTTATTTTTTTGATTGATACTAGGGTTTCGTACTCCTGTTAGACGGTTTTTCGCTTTTAGAGTTTTAGTCACTGTATCGTTAAGTTCAAGTCGAAAGTTTGACGTGGCTTTTTTATTTGTTTAATAATAATTTTAGCTTTTTAATATTTATAGATTTTATTAATTTAGACTTAATTTTAAAAAATCAATAAGTTTAATTCTTCAATTTAATTCTAATTATTATTATTTTTCTCTCTACCTATTTTTTTATACTCTCAGCCATAGTTATTCAATACAATTTTCTGCATCAAATCATAAATTATCGATGAAGTTTTTTTAATTGTTTATTATCAATTTTTTTTTATTTTTTTATCTTTTAGTATAATATGTGTTATAGCACTATTTACAAGACACATAATTCTATCATTTTGGGTTCAACAAAGTTACGGTGAATATCATTATTCTTAAATTAAAAGATAAATAAACTTATAAAAAGGATAAAAGAGAATAATAGAAAAACGAAAGGATAATTCAATTTTTACTTGCGATATAAAAAAAATTATACATGCTCTTTATTTTTTTATTGCGATATAAAAGAATTATGTCACTTATATAAATACTAAAGAAATATTGTAATTTTTAAAAGTATGGGGTTTAAATAATTTTATATTTTTCTGGTGAAACAACATAAATTGGCGCCACTAGATTCTAAGACACTACCTTGTTATGCCTATCAACTTAATTTTTTTTTTCATTTGTTACTTTTTTTTATTCTTTGTCATTTTTCATTTTTTTTGTTTTTTTAAGTTTTTTATTTATTTACTTTTTAAGTTTTATTTATTTGTGCTTTATTTATTTTGTTTGTTTGTTTTATTAATTTGTTTATTATTGATTTTATAAAATTTGAAATGTATATTTGAAATGTTTTATAATATTATTTTTTTAAAATTTTAAATATATTTTTTAAAATTATTATTATTTTAAATTTAAATATTTTTTTAAAATTTAAATATTATTTTTAATATTATAAAATATTTAAAATATATTATTTTTAAAGATATGACCTTTCAAATTTATTATTTGTTTTATAAATTTTAAATATATATTTTAAAAATTTTAAATATATATATTTTTAATTTTAAATATAATTTATTAAAATTATGATTTTTTAAATTATTTCTAAAGATATTCAAACGTTTTTTTAAAATTCTATTTAAAATTTTAAAAAATAATATTTTTTAGAATGACTTCAGCACTTTATTACAAGTGTAATTTTTTAAAAATATGTTTTTATTATTATGAAAATTTAATATTTAATATTTTATTTTGGTGGAGCCATTCTTTATGATTGCACGTCTTGGTTCTCTAGTATATATAGAATGGTGAAATTGTTGTGTTTAGTAAGAGAGTTCAAAAATTCTGTTGAAGATGAATAATAAGGTGTTTTTGGTGCATGTTTTTTTTTATGGTTAAATTGTAGAAAGTGATGTTGGTTGTGTATTTCAAGGTCAGCAAATAGTAGGACTGCGATTCAAAAAAATGTGAAGCTGGCAGAAATGAAAAGGAAGATCAGTGCAAAAATAGTTTTTCGTTGTAGAAGGGCGATGTCTAGATTATTTTACAAGTTTCCTGTAATGACCCAAAATTCACAGGCACCGAAAAAAGTACATTATCGGGCCTCCATCTTAGTAAATCGAGTTCGAAATAATTACTAGAAATATTTATGAGTCTAGCGATGTGTTTAATTAGGTTTAAATTAGGTGAATTTAGCTTATTTTAGAGTAATTAGTAAAAATGACTAAATTGAATAAAGGGCAAAGGTTCAATTATAGATCAATAGAAAATAAAAAGGACCAAACTAGCAATTTTACCAATTAGCATAGATGAGGCGGCATAAACTGTAAAAAAATCTAAGGCTTTTCTTAGATATTTGTTATTGATTGATTAAATTAAATTATAATATATTATTAGCAATTAAAACAAATAAAAGAAAGAAAATAAAGTAAAGGACAAAGAAAAGAAACAGAGTAGGCAAACGAAAAGTAGGGGAAGGAAAGAAAGAAAGAAGAAAGAAAAGAAAAAGGGAGAATTAGGGTTTGAAGGTTTGAAAGTTTAATAGGTAAGTTAATTTAGCCATTTTTACTTAATTTTAATGTTTTAAAAGCTTTAGAACAAAGTTTTGATGAAATTAAATTAATATTTTGAAAGTTATTAGAATTCTAAATATTGTTCATGTTGAATAAAAAAAATGAAATAGGGGTTTAATTGAATGAAATTCAAGTTAAAATAGATATAAGGATCGAATTGCAAAGTAAGCTATAAGTTTTGTGTTTTAGGGACTAAATTGAGGAAAATTTCAGAATTAAGAAAATATGTTGAAAATTTAATAGTTAAATTTGAGTTTAAATGAAATTTGAATAGACATAAGGTGTGAATTGGTGTTATAAATTTGGTTATTAACATTTTACATCAAAACAGTTTTGGGAAGTAGCAATGGTCTGACTTTGAAAATTCACTAAAAATTGTATAAATTGAACTAGAGGATGAACAAAATATGTAATTAAATCTTATTGAGTCTAGTTTCTTATAGTATAAATATTGTAAGCAATGAATTGATGAATCAAGAGATATTTGAAATTTTGTAAGACTGGTTCAGGGTGATTTCGAGATGCCCTGTTTTAACTTTGGAAAATCATTATAAATTGTACAAAAATTATTATGGAGTGTAATTTATATGTGTGAACCCTTTAATGAATATAGTTTCAAAATAAGTAAACAAGAACCTTATTCGAGTTCTGTACAATGAGATAATTTATTTTTAGTAGAGAGAGGTCAGAACTGTTAAATGAAATAACAGGGGAGTATTTAATGAATAAACAGTACTAATTGGCTAGACCAAAAATTCTGAAAATCTTATGGTGAGAAGATATATGAGTCTAGTTTTAAGAAAAATTTATGGATATTAATTTGGAGTTTCGTAGCTCAAGATATAAATAATTTAGTAACAATGACTCAAGTAGACAGCTTAATGGTGAAATTATATATATACATTAAAAATGGTTAAATTTGCATGTTTAGGCTCATGGATTAAATTGAATTGTGTTATATTGATGATTATAAATTATTATTATTTTCGTAGTTAACAAAGAACCCAAGACATCGGTGCACAAAGGAAAGGAGAAAGCCATCGAGGATTAAAACGAGAAATTCAGAGTTTGTATTACTATAATTCAAATTACTTTTTATTAAATGTTTTATATCAATTCTATATTTAATAAGTGAATTATAAGGTAAGTATTGATATTTGAGTTGAATGAGAATTGAATTGAATGGTGAATGTGTATGTATAATTGAATTGTAAATTGATTTGAATGTGAAAGTTTTAATTGAAAAGTAATCTTGGAATGGAAATGAAAGTGAATTGAGAATAGAAATACCCTATTAACTAGTCGGGCTGAGTCGGATATAATTGGCATGCCATAGGATATGGAAGTGTACGGGATTTGCCGGCTTTACTGATCAGGCACTTTATGTGTCGTATTTCAGGCACCTCGTGTGTCGTATCGGCACCTCGTGTGTCGTTTTAGGCACTTTATGTGTCGTATACTGATCAGGTTCTATGTACCGTTTTAGGCACAATGTGCCGTACTGGTGTATTTGGGTTGGAATCCGTGTATCCGTTAAAGTCCGAAATGTTAATAGGGTGAATAATTGAAATGAGAAGTTCAAATGAATTTGATCGACTGTACTAGTGAATATGAAAGAAATTAAAATTGTGGACTGAAAATTTAGATTGGAAATGAAATGCATGGATTTAAAATGATTGTGGTGATTAAAACCTGGTAAATGTGATTTATAACTAAAATTGAATAATAGCTAAAGATTGTTTATTTATTGTTATTTAATGATAACTTAAAAAAAAGAATTGTTATTTGATGCTGAGTTCTTATTTTATTTTATTTAATTGCTATTGCAATTTGAATTATGGTAATACCACTGAGTATGAAATACTCAGCGTACGATTGTTTCCGTGCGCAGGTTAATAGAAGTCTAGTGTCCTGGTCCAGCATCCGAGTGATCCTGACTCCAGCAAATTTTGGGTGATGTTTTCTTTCTTAATTGAAAGTGGCATGTACTAGGTGATTTATAAGTTATATAGATATACTTGTAAAGTTAGTTATAAGAATGGTATACCATATTTTGTTATTAGTTTGATAAAATGGTAAATATTATATTATATAATTTGGTATAAGTTGGAATGAAAAAAAAATGAATGAAGTTATTAGTTAATTTGGATTAATATTATGAATGTTTAGTTATTAAATGACTATGTTAATGAATTGGTTATGATTTAGATATATTTAGGTTTAAATTGTTTTTGATTGTGCCATTGGTTTTGGATTAGGTGGTTTTTGGTTTGAATTTGCAGGGGGTTTTATGTTAAAATTAAGAAGAAATGCTGTCGAAATTTTTGTAAAAAATATATATATATATTTCCCTGAATACTCGAACAAGTCCCGTTTCATTCCACTTTAATACTTGTGTTGGGCTTCGAAAGTCCATTATAGGGACATAATTCTTCAATTATACTATGAATGTTATAATAATTGTAAAATATCCATAAGTTGTCTGATATATCCGGTAATGCCTCGTAGCCCTGTTCCGGTGACGGTTTGGGGTTAGGGGGTGTTACATTTGTTGGTATCAGAGCTATCAGGTTTAGCTGATTCTCGGGCTATATTGAGCTCGAAATTGAGTCTAGAAGTACATGCCACTTTTGAGTCGAAATTGAGTCGGGATTTTTGGATGCTGATCTATTTATTTGTTTTGTTTTATAGATTAAAGATGTCGGATGAAAGAATAAATGATACTGATGAAGAAATGCATACTGGGGAAGAAGAATCTTACGGGTTAGATGAAACTGAATCGGTAACACCTAGTATTAACCCGATGAGAAACCAACCTCCTAGAGCAGAAAGAAGAAATGATAGAGATGATTCTGATACAAATAGAAAAATTGCTGATGCACTACAAAGAATAGTGGAAATTGTTCCTGCTATGACTTCAGTTCCAATTCAAAGACGGGCCCCGATAAAGGAATTGAGAAAGTATGGTGCCAATGAATTTATGGGTCTGAAAGGAGTCGATCCATCTGTAGCTGAAAATTGGATGGAGTCGACTAAAAGAATTTTATGACAATTAGATTGTACCCCCCGAGAGTGTTTGATTTGTGCTGTATCGTTGTTACAAGAAGAAGCTTACTTATGGTGGGAATCAGTGGTTCGACACTTACCAGAGAATCAGATAACTTGGGATCTATTTCAGAAAGAGTTTCAAAAGAAATATATCGGAGAAATGTACATCAAAGACAAGAAACAAGAGTTTTTGACGTTACAACAGGGTGACATGTCAGTAATAGACTATGAGAGAGAATTCTCGAGACTCAGTAGATATGCCTAAGAGTTTATTCCAACTGAAGCTGATAGTTGTAAGAGATTTTTACGGGGTCTACGAGATGAGATCAAATTACAGTTAGTATCTCAACGTATTACTGAAATGGTAGATTTGATTGAGCGAGCTAAAATGGTAGAACAAGTGTTGGGCTTTAATAAAAAGACTCAAAGTGTTAGACCAGCTGGGAAACGTACGGGAACTACCAGTTGGAACCCTCAGCCGAAAAGACCAAAAGAATCTTAGGGTGGTTGGAGATTCAGTTTTAGATCAGACAGAGGTGGAAGAAGCCAGGGAAAACACACGACGGTATCTACTGGTAGTATACGAGGTCCACCTCGAGATGTGGACATTCTAGAATGTGGACATTGTGGAAAGAGACATTTGGGTGAATGTTGGAAATTGACCGGAGGTTGTTTCCATTGTGGGTCGACGGAGCATTTTGTTAAAGACTGTCCGAAGAATAAAAATGATACTCCTGTCACATCACAGAAATCAGTATCTACTGCTCGAGGCAGAGGTCTAGGTAGAGGTAGTTCGGTTGTTAGAGGAGGAGCTGGTAGAAGGAGCAGTGATATTATTACTCAGTAGTCTGAAGCCAGAATACCAGTTAGAGCTTATGTGGTCAAAACTCGTGAAGAAGGCGATGCCCACGATGTGGTAACATGTATATTTTTATTGTATTCTGAGCCTGTTTATGCGTTAATTGATCCTGGATCTTCACATTCTTACATTAATTCGAATTTAGTTGAGTTGAGAAAATTAAAATCCGAAATATCTAGAGTGTCTATTGAGGTGTCGAGTCCGTTGGGGCAAACAGTGTTAGTGAATCAGGTCTGTCTAAGATGCCCGTTGATTATACAGAATAAAACTTTTCTGGTTGACTTGTTAATTATGCCATTTGGGGACTTTGATATAATTTTGGGCATGGATTGGTTATCCGAATATGGGGTGATTTTGGATTGTTACAAAAAGAGGTTCAGTATTCAGACAGAGGATGGGGACAGAGTTGAAGTAGGTGGCATCCGTACCAGTGGTCCGACACGCATCATTTCGGTAATGAAAGCTAATAAATTGCTTCAGCAGGGTTGTTCAGCATATTTGGCATATGTTATTAATTCTGATTTAGTTGGAAGTCAGTGTAGTCAGATCAGGACCGTATGTGAGTTTTCAGATGTATTTCCTGAAGAATTGCCGGGCTTACCACCTAACAGAGAGGTTGAATTTGCTATTGAAGTGTATCCGGGTACAGCACCAATCTCTATACCTCCATACCGAATGTCGCCCATTGAGTTGAAAGAGTTGAATGTGCAGTTACAGGATTTACTAGATCGTGGATTTATTAGACCAAGCATTTCACCTTGGGGAGCTCCAGTGTTGTTTGTTAAAAAGAAAGATGGTTCTATGCGGTTATGCATTGATTATCAACAGTTGAATAAAGTGACGATCAAGAACCGGTATCCGTTGCCTCGTATAGATGATTTGTTTGATCAACTTAAGGGAGCTTCAGTATTCTCAAAAATTGATTTGAGATCTGGGTATTATCAGCTAAAGGTGAAGGAAAGTGATGTGCCTAAGACTGCCTTTCGTACTCGTTATGGTCATTATGAATTTTTGGTGATGCCGTTTGGGTTGACTAATGCCCCAGCTGCTTTCATGGATTTGATGAACCACATTTTTCAGCCGTATTTGGATCAGTTTGTGGTGATTTTTATTGATGATATATTGGTATATTCGAAGACAGAAGCAGAACATGATCAGCATCTTCGAATAGTTCTACAGATTTTACGAGAGAAACAGTTGTATGGAAAGCTCAGTAAATGTGAATTCTGGTTATCAGAGGTTGTATTTCTGGGATATGTAGTATCTGCAGACGGAATTCGGGTTGATCCAAAGAAAATTGAAGCGATTGTCCAATGGAAACCACCCAAGAATGTATCAGAGGTACGCAGTTTTCTCGGTCTAGCTGGGTATTACAGGAGGTTTGTAAATGGATTCTCAAAGATAGCACTACCAATGACTAAACTATTGCAAAAGAATGTTCCTTTTATCTGGGATGACCAGTGCCAGAAGAGTTTTGAGACTTTGAAGCAAATGTTGACAGAGGCACCGGTATTAACATTACCAGAGTCGGGAAAAGATTTTGTCGTGTATAGTGATGCTTCTCTAAGCGGTCTGGGCTGTGTATTGATGCAAGATGGGAAGGTCGTAGCTTATGCATCTCGACAATTAAAACCACATGAACGTAATTATCCGACGCACGACTTGGAGCTAGCTGCAGTAATTTTTGCTTTAAAGATTTGGAGGCATTACCTATATGGTGAAAAATGCTACATTTACATGGATCACAAAAGTCTTAAATATCTTCTGTCGCAGAAGGAGTTGAATTTAAGACAGAGACGGTGGATCGAACTTCTGAAAGATTATGATTGTATTATAGATTACCACCCGGGAAAGGCGAATGTGGTAGCTGATGCATTGAGTAGAAAAGTAGTGGGGGAATTAAGGGCAATATTTGCTCGACTTAGTATTAATGATGATGGAAGCTTACTAGCTGAATTAAGGGTTAAGCCGATGAAGTTTGATCAAATTAGAGCAGCTCAGATGAAAGATGATAGATTATTGAAGAAAAGAGAAATGGTTCAAAATAGTACAACCAAGAGTTTTAGTATTGACGGGTATGATTGTTTGAGGTTTCAAAATCGAGTTTATGTTCCAGCTAATTCTGAACTAAAAGAGTTAATTCTTCGAGAAGCACATGATAGTGCTTTTGCTTTGCACCCTGGTGGAACGAAGATGTATTGTGATTTACGAGAATTATATTGGTGGCCTGGAATGAAAAGGGACATAGTTGAATATGTTAGTAAATGTTTGACATGTCAGCGAGTAAAGGCAGAACATCAAGTTCTTACGGGATTACTTCAGCCTATTAGCATTCCTGAGTGAAATGGGATCGTATTACAATAAATTTTGTTACAGGTTTGCCATTGTCAGCAAGTAAAAAGAATGTTATTTGGGTAATTGTTGATCGGCTTACAAAATCAGCTCACTTTATAGCTGTTAGAACAGATTGGTCAAAGCAGAAGCTTGCAGAAGTGTATATTCGAGAAATTGTTAGATTACACGGTATTCCGGTGTCAATAATCTCAGATCGAGATCCTCGGTTCACATCGAGATTTTGGAGACAACTACATGAATCATTGGGTACTCGACTTAACTTTAGTACGGCTTTTCATCCGCAAACAGATGGACAGTCCGAACGGGTAATACAGATATTAGAAGATATACTTCGGGCTTGTATCATTGATTTTGAATCAGGTTGGGAACGTTATTTGCCATTAGCTGAATTTGTCTATAACAATAGTTTCCAATATAGTATTCAAATGGCTCCGTATGAAGCATTATATGGTCGAAGGTGTCGATCACCGGTATGTTGGACAGAATTGAATGAAAGAAAAATGATTGGGCCAGAATTGATTCAAGAAACAGAAGAAACAGTTAAGAAGATTAAAGATAGATTGAAAGTAGCTTTTGATAGGCAGAAATCATATGCAGACTTGAAACGGCGAGACATTGAATATTCTGTTGGTGATAAAGTATTCCTCAAAGTATCACCTTGGAAGAAAGTTTTGAGATTTGGCCGAAAGGGTAAGTTAAGTCCACGTTTTATTGGGCCGTATGAGGTTGTGGAAAGAATTGGGCCTGTTGCCTACTGACTAGCTTTACCTCCAGAATTACAGAAAATTCATGATGTTTTTCATGTTTCGATGCTCCGGAGATATTGATCGGATCCTTCCCACATTATTCCTGCTGAAAATATTCAAATTCGGTCTGATTTGACTTATGAAGAAGAGCCGGTTCAGATATTAGCTCGAGAAGTAAAAGAGCTGAGAAATAAACAGGTCCCTCTAGTAAAAGTGTTATGGAGGAGTCATCGTATGGAAGAAGCGACTTGGGAACCGGAAGAAACGATGAGAGCACAATATCCTCATCTATTCTCAGGTAAATTTCGAGGACGAAATTTATTAAGAGGGGAGAAATGTAATGACCCAAAATTCACAGGCACCGAAAAAAGTACATTATCGGGCCTCCATCTTAGTAAATCGAGTTCGAAATAATTACTAGAAATATTTATGAGTCTAGCGATATGTTTAATTAGGTTTAAATTAGGTGAATTTAGCTTAATTTAGAGTAATTAGTAAAAATGACTAAATTGAATAAAGGGCAAAGGTTCAATTATAGATCAATAGAAAATAAAAAGGACCAAACTAGCAATTTTACCAATTAGCATAGATGAGGCGGCATAAACTATAAAAAAATCTAAGGCTTTTCTTAGATATTTGTTATTGATTGATTAAATTAAATTATAATATATTATTAGCAATTAAAACAAATAAAAGAAAGAAAATAAAGTAAAGAACAAAGAAAAGAAACAGAATAGGCAAACGAAAAGCAGGGGAAGGAAAGAAAGAAAGAAGAAAGAAAAGAAAAAGGGAGAATTAGGGTTTGAAGGTTTGAAAGTTTAATAGGTAAGTTAATTTAGCCCTTTTTACTTAATTTTAATGTTTTAAAAGCTTTAGAACAAAGTTTTGATGAAATTAAATTAATATTTTGAAAGTTATTAGAATTCTAAATATTGTTCATGTTGAATAAAAAAAATGAAATAGGGGTTTAATTGAATGAAATTCAAGTTAAAATAGATATAAGGATCGAATTGCAAAGTAAGCTATAAGTTTTGTGTTTTAGGGACAAAATTGAGGAAAATTTCAGAATTAAGAAAATATGTTGAAAATTTAATAGTTAAATTTGAGTTTAAATGAAATTTGAATAGACATAAGGTGTGAATTGGTGTTATAAATTTGGTTATTAACATTTTACATCAAAACAGTTTTGGGAAGTAGCAATGGTCTGACTTTGAAAATTCACTAAAAATTGTATAAATTGAACTAGAGGATGAAAAAAATATGTAATCAAAGCTTATTGAGTCTAGTTTCTTATAGTATAAATAGTGTAGGCAATGAATTGATGAATCAAGAGATATTTGAAATTTTGTAAGACTGGTTCGGGGTGATTTGGAGATGCCCTGTTTTAACTTTGGAAAATCATTATAAATTGTAAAAAAATTATTATGGAGTGTAATTTATATGTGTGAACTCCTTAATGAATCTAGTTTCAAAATAAGTAAACAAGAACCTTATTCGAGTTCTGTACAATGAGATAATTTATTTTTAGTAGAGAGAGGTCAGAACTGTCAAATGAAATAACAGGGGAGTATTTAATGAATAAACAGTACTAATTGGCTAGACCAAAAATTCTGAAAATCTTATGGTGAGAAGATATATGAGTCTAGTTTTAAGGAAAATTTATGGATATTAATTTGGAGTTTCGTAGCTCAAGATATAAATAATTTAGTAACAATGACTCAAGTAGACAGCTTAATGGTGAAATTATATATATACATTAAAAATGGTTAAATTTGCATGTTTAGGCTCATGGATTAAATTGAATTGTGTTATATTGATGATTATAAATTATTATTATTTTCGTAGTTAACAAAGAACCCAAGACATCGGCGCACAAAGGAAAGGAGAAAGCTATCGAGGATTAAAACGAGAAATTCAGGGTTTGTATTACTATAATTCAAATTACTTTTTATTAAATGTTTTATATCAATTCTATATTTAATAAGTGAATTATAAGGTAAGTATTGATATTTGAGTTGAATGAGAATTGAATTGAATGGTGAATGTGTATGTATAATTGAATTGTAAATTGATTTGAATGTGAAAGTTTTAATTGAAAAGTAATCTTGGAATGGAAATGAAAGTGAATTGAGAATAGAAATACCCTATTAACTAGTCGGGCTGAGTCGGATATAATTGGCATGCCATAGGATATGGAAGTATACGGGATTTGCCGGCTTTACTGATCAGGCACTTTATGTGTCGTATTTCAGGCACCTCGTGTGTCGTATCAGGCACCTCGTGTGTCGTTTTAGGCACTTTATGTGTCGTACACTGATCAGGTACTATGTACCGTTTTAGGCACAATGTGCCGTACTGGTGTGTTTGGGTTGGAATCCGTGTATCCGTTAAAGTCCGAAATGTTAATAGGGTGAATAATTGAAATGAGAAGTTCAAATGAATTTGATCGACTGTACTAGTGAATATGAAAGAAATTAAAATTGTGGACTGAAAATTTAGATTGGAAATGAAATGCATGGATTTAAAATGATTGTGGTGATTAAAACCTGGTAAATGTGATTTGTAACTAAAATTGAATAATAGCTAAAGATTGTTTATTTATTGTTATTTAATGATAACTTAAAAAAAAAGAATTGTTATTTGATGCTGAGTTCTTATTTTATTTTTTTTAATTGCTATTGCAATTTGAATTATGGTAATACCACTGAGTATGAAATACTCAGCGTACGGTTGTTTCCGTGCGCAGGTTAATAGAAGTCTAGTGTCCTGGTCCAGCATCCGAGTGATCCTGACTCCAGCAAATTTTGGGTGATGTTTTCTTTCTTAATTGAAAGTGGCATGTACTAGGTGATTTATAAGTTATATAAATATACTTGTAAAGTTAGTTATAAGAATGGTATACCATATTTTGTTATTAGTTTGATAAAATGGTAAATATTATATTATATAATTTGGTATAAGTTGGAATGAAAAAAAAATGAATGAAGTTATTAGTTAATTTGGATTAATATTATGAATGTTTAGTTATTAAATGACTATGTTAATGAATTGGTTATGATTTAGATATATTTAAGTTTAAATTGTTTTTGATTGTGCCATTGGTTTTGGATTAGGTGGTTTTTGGTTTGAATTTGCAGGGGGTTTTATGTAAAAATTAAGAAGAAATGTTGTCGAAATTTTTGTAAAAAATATATATATATATTTCCCTGAATACTCGAACAAGTCCCGTTTCATTCCACTTTAATACTTGTGTTGGGCTTCGAAAGTCCATTATAGGGACATAATTATTCAATTATACTATGAATGTTATAATAATTGTAAAATATCCTTAAGTTGTCTGATATATCCGGTAATGCCTCGTAGCCTTGTTCCGGCGACGGTTTGGGATTAGGGGGTGTTAAATTTCCAATCTCTACAGATTCGTTCCAATTTTGTGAGATGCAATTGTTAGATGATGGTGACTTGGCACTATGATGGAAATATGATGGTTGATTGGGAGTGAGAACCCTTAACTAGTTGAATTATTTGCTGAGTTAGTAGACTTAGAACCTGTTAAGAATGTTAGTCCAATAAGTCAACATCGCGAATTTGAATTTGATCTTAATGTTGGATGAACAGACCAATTAGAATGCGGAAGGGCATCACAGATACCTGAAAATCCAAATTATGGTGGGAGTTCGTAAAACAACCCTACCTCTGGTCCCCGCTTACAAATACATCTGGTGATAACAAGCACAGAGGCAGATTTCGGAGAAATGATCAATAATGGTGAAGATTCTGACCAGGACATTCAATATTTTAGTGATCCCGATGTTGATGAGGTTCCAAACGATATTGATAATGAAAGTTCGGAGGAGGTTGAAGATGTTCACAGCCATTCATTCAATAACCCGAGTCGTAGCATTATTTTACGAAATGAACCTAGGGGCAATATGTTGAATGTAGATCTAGATGCAACGCATGTATTCAAGTTCCCTAAGTATGCCGATATAGTACCTACTAATAGATTGAAGTTAAATTTGCAATTAGAGGATTGTTCGTTGGACAACAGTTCGAAAACAAGGCAAATTGTGTGTTTGCCATCAAATAGTACAGTATGAAGTTGTCGATTGATTACAAGGTTGCCCAGTCTACGTCGACATTATATGTTGGGAAATGTTGGAGAGCCAACGATGGGTGTGGTTGGCGGGTTTCAACTGCATTTATACAGAGGACTTAACAGTGGATAATACAAAAATTAGAAAGGCGTCATACATGCGTTGTCACACGTATGTCTCAAGACCACCAGAATTGGATGCCAAAAGTATTTGCAATTGCATCATGCCACTAGTGAAAGATAGCCCAATCATTCTTGTGTCGACATTGATTAAGCAAATGCAAGCTTGATTCCAATACAGAGTGTCATACAGGAAAGCATAGTGGGCGAAACAAATGGCCATACAACAATTGTATGGCGATTGGGTTGCGTCATACAATGAACTTCAAGGTTCGATTTCAGCGATGGTGGAGTACGTCCTAGGAACTATCATGGACTTGTACACGTGCCTTATAGAGGCCCAAATGGACAATTGGAACTAGGGAAAAGAGTTTTCCGTAGACTATTCTGGACTTTCAAAGCCATGTGTTAGGGACTTCCCCCACTACAAACCACTAGTGCAAGCTGATGTACCGTGGCTTTATAGAAAATACATGCAAATACTTCTGATTGCTGTTGTACAAGATGGTAACAAAAATGTACTACTAATCACTTTCGTCATCGTGGAGTCAAAGAACCCCGAATCGTGGGCATATTTCATTCGGAACTTACGGAGGCATGTTTTCAGGCAAGATAACATTTGCATTATCTTCGACAGATCGAAAGGCCTTGTTGCTATAATTCAACAATCCAAGGTTCCGTGGAGGTCCGCCTACTGTATTTGTCACATCGCTGTCAATTTCCACAATGAGTACAAGGATAAAGACTGGTGCAAACGAATTATGAACATGCGTAAAAATATCGTATTTAAATTCGTATTTGTAAATATTTCGAGTCCATTTCCTAATTGGGGTGGTAATGTGTTTTATAAAAAAAACATAAGATACGAGCTGGAAGCACACTGATTCAGACATAAGTTGGCGAGGTTAGAGATTGATATGGCGGGGTCCAAACCTTCTCTCAAACAGTTTAACGAGGGGTACTAATATGGTCATATAACAACCAACCTCATTAAGGCCGTTAACTCCGTCTTAAGACATATGCGTCACTTGCCAATTTCAGTAGTTTTTACAGCCACGTTTTACAGGTTAGCAACCTTAATGTAAAAAATGGGGTTGAAACAAGCAAAATAGTTAGAGGCAGGACACGTGCACGTTGAAAAAATCAGGGATGCCATGAAAGAGAACGTTTAAAGGGCCAAGTCGATGAATACATAATTATATTCTCGAAACTTGGAAACTTTTCGAGTGACAGAGTACATCGATCGTCGGTCAAGGATCTCACCATAACTCCGAAACAGGCAATGTGAGTACAGGATGTTCCAAACACTACGGTACTCGTGTGCACATGTGGTTGCAGTGTGTGCTACCTACAGTTTGAATGTCGAATAATATATCGACAATGTGTACACACTTGAATGTATGTTGCGTATTTGGGGTAACGAATTCCTCGTATTAAGGGATGCATCGACATGGGAAATGCAACCGCCTGTGTTCAAGATATTGTTAGATCGGTCACTACGTAGGAGAGTTAAAGGTCAACAGACAACAATAAAGATTCAAAATGACATGGATATAAGAAAACATGTCGATCTAAAGCGTTGCACCATATATAGAACAGTTGGCCACGATTGGAGCAAGTGTCTCTATGGAAACGTCTATACTGGTCAATCTTCACGATCTGAAAGAAATTTAATGTTGTACCCGATTTTTGCATTTTGTGGTATTTTGGAAATAAATTTTGTATTGTTTAGTGTTAAGCTTTTATTTAAAATTAATAGTTGCAACTTTTAATACTTTAAAAGATATTATAAATTATACAAAAAAAGATTAATACATAAGTTGTGGAATTATAAACCAATACAACAAATATTACATAACACTTGAAATTTACATAACTGAAAATTGGAAAGAATCGGGAGTGGTATCATCGTTCGGAGTATAGCGATTTATGGGCCTTCGTTGACGGGGTGGACGTTGGGGTGTTCTGTACACATCAGGAGGACCGACAGCTAGATCGAACATGATCTGAGGCAGGGTGGAGTACATGTTCTTACCAAACATATCAAATGATATCAGTGGTTGCTCTGGGTGATATGAACTCGAACCGGCCATGTCCGGGTGATATGAACTGCTCTACGACTCATCACAAAAAGCGTCAACCTATTGGTTAGATGTGTTCAAAGGTTGGTCCTCTGATTCGGGCTCCGCCATACGTTGATTCTCTAGCTCCCCCATAAGTTGACTTCCAAGTTTATAGCCGTAATCCGGTACTATCATAAGTTGCCTACCATATAAATAAACGCACCCATCGAGTCATGTACCACTATATGTATTCAGTCGAGAGACTGAAGTCAAACATGTAAGAGTGCATCTTAGGCCGCTTGCCATACCGGGCATTCCATAGTGCTACATAACATTGATGTTCCACGCTCCAATCTGTTGTATGTTTCCCCCTCATGGTCTTATCATGGACATCAGCAAATTGTTGTGCCTCGACCAGCACAAATTGTCTACACTTAAATTGTCGCATAACACGATTGGCATTGTACCACTCAATGGTTAAGAAGTTGAGCACCGGCGTGTTAATGCACCACACATGGGCTTCGGTGTGAACCCATTGAGGAATAAGGGTTGCAATGTTCAGTGTAGAATACGACATCCACAAGAATTGCACAATATAACATAATGAGTCAAGTCACATCACATACTACAAGTGGATAAGTTAAATCAAAATTACTTAAACCATATTAATATATATTAATTTCTCTCTAGCGGATGCCTCTATCATTTGGCAATAAATGATTAATGTTTGGCTCGCACCAATCTCGGAGACTTGGCCCATCTGAAATTGAAATAAACACGCTATCAACTAAACTTAGGAAAATATTATCCACACTTATGAGTTGTTAAATGTTAAGTATAATTTTGTTTTTACCTATTTATAAGTGGCCACAAATATGGTTAATAGCTAACAGCTGCTAGAAACGACATCCTATATAGAGCCAAGGACTGTAGTAGACCCAAACAACCAGCCATGTTTCTAACCCCATGTTTTGTTGTTCGGCAAAGCTTATGGTACAATATGGCCAACACTGCCGATCTTTAACTATAACTATCGACACGAGAGAAATCCTCCAATAGAGGTAAGTACTTTAAGTAGACCCTATTAGACTTGTTGATCGGCATAAGTACCCCCAATCAGCTGCATAATATAGGCTCAAGCAGCACACATCACCTCGTGCTCAGTGGCAGTGCTTGATAACTCCTTAAAATTTGCTTTCAACTATGCCAATGTCAAGCATGTGAAATTCTATTTCCCATCACTAGAGGATCATCCAAGCAATCTGTGGCATAGTACTGAAGGTTCCAACACTTTGCTTTGGCTTGTGACCATAGCACCGTCAACTCGTAACCCAAGTTGTATAGCAACGCATTCTAATGTGATAGTCTACTCTCCGTACGACATAATGAAGGTGTAGGTCTTCGTACACCATTACTCAACCAAGGTGGATAATAAGTTCACCCTCAGGTCAAACCTCCGGATCAATGCAACGTCCCAAATCCCGCCAACTGTAAGTATGGCATGATCTACTCGTTCAAATCATACTTGAGAAAATAAAACCATGACCTCAAAACTTGATACCCATCCTGTATGATAAAATTTTTATAAAAATATGATAAATCAATTATTTAAAATTATATATTGAAAAGTAAAATTGAAAGGTTGAGAAAACAAAAACATCACATTTATACTGTACCAACGTAGTCATTCTAAGTATTTTTTATTTAAGTTAAATTAAATAGTAATAAAATATTAATAATAGAATGAAGATTTGTCATAAAATATTAATAATAACACCTAGAGATCAAATGTGATTATTATGTCCTAATCATAATTAAGCATTAAAACAAAAGGCAACCATATAACTACAAAAAGTACATAAAAAAAGCAATAATATCCTAAAAAACATAGGTGGTATGGGTAAATATAAAAATAAAAAAGACTTATTTTTATTGAATCAATATCTATAATAATACATAGAGTTTTACATATAATATAAACTAGACATATTCAAACTCAAAAATTTATCTTACATACGAGAACCTTTATAAAAAAAAATCACTTGCTAAAGACAAATGTATCTTTTTTGTACTCCACCAATGGAACCAAGCACAATAACAATGCAAAGTTAAGTAGAAAGGTTGTCATATTAAAACAAATTAATATATAAATTTATGAATATGTCATAAAAAATTATAACTAGGACGTAGAGATCAATTTCATGCAAAAAGGAATTTAAAAGGGATAATAGCAACCAAATAGAGATTAGTTTCATGGAATCAAAATGATTTTTTATTTAATTTATAATTAATTTTACTGTTTCATTGATCCTTGATGAAGTGTAATCCGTATTTACTCTAGAAGATATTTTAATATCTGCATAATTTAAAAAATACATAAATTAAATATAATTAACTATTATATTATAATAACTATAAAATATAAAAATACAAAATAAAAACTATTAATAACTTACTCTTTTTTTTTTTCTCTTTTCTTCCTTCCTTCTACAAAATATTTGAAGGGGGACTAAACCCCACCTTCTTAAATAGGATGTTCTTATTCTTTTTATTTTTTTAAACTAACAATTAGGATAATGACAAGTCACATTGTTAATATCACTAATGTGATGTGACAGTTATAATATATATTTTTAATATATATAAATTTTCTAATATATATTTTTAATCTTTTTTAACAAATAAATTATTTTTTTTATTTTTTTAATCAATTCAATTTTCACTTTTTAAATAAAATATTATTTTTTTAAATTTTAAATAGAATTTTAAAAAATCATTTGAATATTTTTAAAAATAATTTTAAAAAATCACAATTCTTAAAAAATAATTTAAAAATTTATATTTAAAAATTAAAAATATATTTAAAAATTTTAAAATATGCATTAAAAATATTATAAAACAAGTAATAAATTTGAAAGGTCATATCTTTAAAAATAATATATTTTAAATATTTTATAATATTAAAAAATAATATATTTAAATTTAAAAAAATAATTTTATAAAATATTTAAAATATACATTTTAAATTTTATAAAACCAATAATAAACAAATAAAATTAATAAATAAAGGACAAATAAAAAACTTAAAAAGAAAAGCAAAAAAATGAAAAAGGACAAAGAATAAAAAAAAGTAAGGAATGAAAAAAATAAAAAATTTAGGCTGTTTCAATAGGAAAATAGGCAAAACAGGCTAGTGTCTTGGAATCTGGTGGGGCCAATTTATTTGGCTAAAAAAAGGTAAAATTGCTTAAACCCTCCCTACTTTAAAAAATTATAATATTTTCTTAATATTTATACAAGTAATGCCATTTTACATGGCTCCACCCAAAAAATAAATTTTTAATGTAGATTGCTGACGTGGCATATTGGTGGTGCCAAACACTTTCGCTCCACCAACTTTTATTGTAGATTTTAAGTTATTTTCGTATTTTATCAAAAAATAGTTTATTTAAGTAATTAATTATTTTTTGAGTTATTTTTATAAAAAAATCGGGATTATGATAGTTATATGAACATCTATTTTTTATGAATTTACAAACATTATTTAAAATATTTTAATCCTTTAAATTATAGAATTTTTACTTTTTTAAAATATATAGAAGTTATTCAAAATTTTATTAATTTATTTTTATTAAAATTTTCTAATATTCATTATATTTAATGTTTATGTTGTTGTGTAGATTATTTTAAATATTTAGGGTAAACTATTTAGTTGGTCATTCAATTTTTAAAGCTTTCATTTTGATCACCCAAAATGAAATCTTTACAATTTCATCTCCTAACTTTTAGAGAGTTTTCATTTTTGTCACCCAGGTGTTAAATCTCTAACGACGGTTAACTGTACACGTTACATCATGTTTATACTTTCATTTTAGTCACCATACTTTTAGGCTGCTTTCATTTTTGTCACCTAGAAAGTATCTTTTTTTCTTTCTTAAGAATTGATTGGGATAGAAAAAAAATTAAGGATTGAAGTGAAAAAAGCGGTAGAAACTAAAATAATACACAAAATTTTTCAAATTGCACTTGTTTATCCCATTGCTGAAAATTCTATTTTTTTAAATATTGAAATTTCAAAATATCAAAATAAATTAAATAAATTGTTGAAAGTGTTTTATCCCTTGATAATGCGAACCAATCTGTAACTATAATATTGAAATTAATTTATCTAATCTCCTTCTAAATTTTGAAATTTTATTTTATGTTTCCAAATTATCCTTAACAAAATTAACTCAAATAATTCAAATTTAATAATTGTCTACGAAACATAAATCTTGTGATGATATAATCTCAAATCTTCCAATTTGTAACTATAAGTTTTTATTTGTCATGGAAGATGAAATTAATTAATTAAATTAATTGCAAGGATTTTTCTTTATTTATAGCTTAGCATAGAAGATTCAAGATCATATAATCAAAAGAAATTTGTGTTTCATAGACAATTATAAAAAATAAGTTATTTAGTTATTTTAATTTAGAAACATAAAATAAATTTTAAAATAATATTAAATTAATTAATTTCAATATTATAGTATCAAATCTATAAACGCTATGAAGGGATAAAATTTTTTAATAATTTTTTAATTGATGTTGATGTTTTGAAATTTAGAACTGTCAGTAAGGGGGGTAAAATTTGACAAATTTTGAATGCATTATTTTAGTTGCTACTTCTTCTTTTTTTACTTTAATTCTTAATTTTTTTACCCCTATTAATACTTAAAAAAATATTTTTTTGGGTGAACAAAATGAAAGTGACCTAAAAATTGGGTGACCAAAATAAAAGTGTAAACATAATGTGACGTGTACAAATTAACCGCTGTTAGAGATTTAATGTTTGAGCAACTAAAATGAAAAAGTTTTAAAAGTTGGGTAATAAAATTGTAAAGATTTTATTTTGGACGATCAAAATGAAAGCACCCCACAAATTGGATGACTAACTAGTTAGTTTACCTAAATATTTATATTATTGTTTTGACTTGTATAAAATAATGATTAAAGCTCACACTTATTTAACACGAGTTCAATAATTTAATATTAGGAAATTAAAACAGGACATAAATCAACTTTGATCTCAAAATTAAATTTAATAATAATTATAAAAACTTTTTTTTAATTTAAAAAAGCTTTAAAAAAAATACGCTACACGAAAGCCCTTTTATCAGTGTCATTATTATTTTGGATAAGGAACACCGATCTCGTTTTTAAGTATAAAATATTATAGTAGGAGTAGCAGCTGAGATCTTCCAGCGAACTTCCATAGTCAAAGCTTTTATTGTGTGTGTATTGATGAGTATCTGTGAAGAACAAGATTGGATCAGTGCATTACCAGATGTAATTCTCCATCACATCCTCTCTTTTTTTGCCTACTCATCCTATGGAAGTTCACCCCTGTCATTGACTTTCCAATCACACCTTATCAAGGGATCACTGAATCCCAATCCATTTTCATACACAAACACTTTGACCCAACACCAAGCCTTGAATTCAGCCTTGAGTTCTCCGTTGGAACCTTTTGGGACCATGACCTTGATGTTCAGCACTGCATTGAGTTTGCCATTTCAAAACAGGTTCAGATTCTTTCAGTTATAGCTCATTTACTGCCTGAAGAACATTGCCTTTTGCCTAACATGTTGTATTCCCATGATAATATTCGATGGTTGGAACATGTTTCGTTGAAGGTTTTTTTTTTCTTTTTCAATCCAGATCCACCAAGTGTTCTACCGTTTGCTTCACTGAAAACCCTTTGCTCTTTGATTGTGGGATCGATGATGAAACTCTAAATGGCTTGTTATCTAACTGTCCTCTTCTTGAAAGCTTGACACTTGATTGGTGCCATAGGTTACTTAAGTTTAAGACTTCTTGGTGGCAAAGCATGAGGCTTAAACACTTAGATGGATAGATGAGCTTGCTTTGAATGTAGAAATTGATGTGCCAATTTGTTTACTTTTAAATTCTGTGGAGATTTAATGATGATCTCTCTCAGTTCTTTGCCTTCCATTGTTGAAGCGACAGTTCTTCAATGAAGAAATAGACAATATGAGCAGGACTTTGAGTACATTACAACATGTTTTGGAAATCTTTCCCATGTAAAGAAACTTGGTTAAATTCTTGGTTTTGTCAGGTATAATTACTTCTTAATAAAATATTCATTAATTATCTTTTCATTGTTGAATTTGATTGTTTAATAGAAGTTTTATGCCTTTTCTTGTTCTTGGTATGGAAAGTTTCTTGCTAGAGAACACAAGGTGAACGGTAATGTATGGATCATTTTCGAAAATCTTAAAGGTCTTTTCTTGGTTTGGTCCATTGGCAAAAGATTGTGATCTTGAGTCATGGCCCTTATATGGAGAAGACTGAAATGGATGTAAGTGATTACTCTTTGTTTCCTATCTTTGATTTTTCTGGCTTTTTTACTAAAATAAATTTTTTAAAAAAATTATTTATCAAAATAGGTTGTCAGCCCGATTATATACGAAAATGGGGTATTTTTTATTCGCGCCTATCTAACAGGCGCGAATGATTATTTTATATTAAATTTTTTTTAAATAAAATATTTTTTTTATTTTCGGAACAGTAATCGAGCCTTTCTCTGAGATGTGACTAATCGAGCCTTTCTCTGAGACGCAAATGGTGGGGCCCACATTTTTCATGTGTTATTAAAATACATACTTTATCTAGATGAAGTATGTATTAGCAGATTTACTAATATGATTATATATATATTTACGCATATCACATTACAAAAAAAATTTAAATACTTATACCTAATAAAACATGTATCTCATTACAATAATAGTTATTTTCCAAATAACATATTGTTTTATAATTTTATTTCTTATTTAATATTTTAATTTAATTTTAACAATGCATACTTTACCTGGATGAAGTATATATTAGCAGAGTCACTAATATGATTATATATATATTTACACAAGCATGTATCACATTACAAAAACAAAAATTTAAATACTTATACCTAATAAAACATGTATCTCATTACAATAATAGTTATTTTCCAAATAACATATTGTTTTATAATTTTATTTCCTATTTAATATTTTAATTTAATTTTAATAATGCATACTTTACCTGGATGAAGTATGTATTAGCAAATTCACTAATATAATTATATATATATTTACGCATGTATCACATTACAAAAACAAAATTTTAAATACTTATACCTAATAAAACCAAGTATTAAAAACAACTTTATAATATTACCAACTTTCATCGACTATATAATCCACAAGTTTGCCTTAAATATTAATGTCCACATCTTTCATGTGTTATTAAAATGCATACTTTATCCGGATGAAGCATGTATTAGCAGCTGGTAATATATAAGGCAAACTTGTGGATTATATAGCCGATGAAAGTTGGTAATATTATAAAGTTGTTTTTAATACTCGGTTTTATTAGGTATAAGTATTTAAAATTTTGTTTTTGTAATGTGATACATGTGTAAATATATATATAATTATATTAGTGAATTTGCTAATACATACTTCATCCAGGTAAAGTATGCATTATTAAAATTAAATTAAAATATTAAATAGGAAATAAAATTATAAAACAATATGTTATTTGGAAAATAACTATTATTGTAATGAGATACATGTTTTATTAGGTATAAGTATTTAAATTTTTGTTTTTGTAATGTGATACATGCTTGTGTAAATATATATATATAATCATATTAGTGAATCTGCTAATACATACTTCATCCAGGTAAAGTATGCATTTTAATAACACATGAAAAATGTGGGCCCCACCATTTGCGCCTCAAAGAAAGGCTCGATTAGTCGCGCCTCTCAGGTAGGCGCAATTACTATTCCAAAAATAAAAAAATAATATTTTATTTTAAAAAAATTTAATATAAAATAATCATTCGCATCTGTCAGATAGGCGCGAATGAAAAAAACACCCCATTTTCGTATATAATCGGGCAGGCAACCTATTTTGATAAATAATTTTTTTTAAATTTATTTTAGTAAAAAAGCCGATTTTTCATTTTAATCTTTCATGATAATATTTAGATAGCGGCTCCGGTGTAATGAACAAATTTTGGGGCATCTCACTCGTATCACCATATATTCATATGCTTATATTAAAAGTATTATTCTCTTTGGGCATCCATTGATTAGTATCCAAACCAATAGAGAATGCCCAAACTAATAGAGGTTATGATCTAATCCCGATACATAAGCTGACCCAGGGGAGATGTCTTATAGATAACATGTTAATTTGCATAATATTTTGTGTTTAATTCGGTTTTTTTTGAATTGATTCCTGCTAAATTAGTACTTTTATATTTGAATCTTGTCAGGGATACAATTAAGACGCTAAGAGTAAAAAACGAGCAGAAAAGGACCAAATTGAAACACAATCAATAAAATGAGGCCGAATAAAAAATATAGAAGAAGCCAATGGCTCATCAGATTCTTTTGACTTTGTAAAAGCCAAAAATAGAAAAAAATATTTTTTATTTAATTTTAATTATACGTTGAATGGTTAAAGCCAAAATTAGTAAATTCTATGTATATAAATAGGGCTTTAATGTACTTAGAAAAGACACATTTTAATTTTACATATTTGATTTTCATTTGGAATTTAAGAGAAACTATTCTTTTTCTTCCAATTTGGGCGTGAGCATTACGTTGTTTCCATTTCCATTTCTTTGTTCTTTCAAAATTCGTTTAATTGCCTTTCAAGTCCTTCCTTCTCCCAAAAAGTACACGTTGGGTTAGAGTCGTGTTTGCTGATAGTTGGAGAAACGAGTCGACCGTGCTGTATTCGAATCTCCGAGAACAAATCAAGGAAGAAGTGGCCGGGTTTAAACGACCCAAGCAGTTGAGGCCGTTAATTCAAGTTGGGTTCTTCAGAACGCAAGGCTGCCGGAATCTTGAATTGGGAACACATGTATCTCGGTTAGATAATCGATAAGGGTTAGATTGTAGGTCGTATCGGGACCAACTACGAGAGGAAAAATTGGTGGTTAGGACGTTCTTAACTGTTATAACTAACTTATTGTTTGGAGGAGTAAATTAATTTTTAAGGATCGATTCAAAAATTTAGAATCCATCGAGTCTAGGGCTAAGGCTTATAAATGTTTGATTATAAAATTCAAATTTAATTTTCAATTTAATTTATAATTTATTTAATTATTTATTTATGTTGTTTCAATTATTTAGTTTCTAAACATTTCAAAATTCCCCTGATTTATTTGTTTATTTTTTAGTAGGTCCGTTTAGAGTCGTGGGCACGACTTTTACCACAACTTTTGACACGACAAAAATTTTGATCACAAGTTAAACACGAAAGTTGATTATAACATCCAATCCCTGTGGACTCGACCCTACTACCACTCTTTATTACTATTTAGAGTTATTTTGTAGGAATTAATTTTGGTGATTTCGACGCCCATCACTTATTCAAGGTTTCATCTCTTTCCATCACCGATATTCATTGCAACATTCATACATCATTATTATAATAAATGTCTAGAATCACGATTTAAATCCATGATCTATGTTGATACCATGTTTCAATAGAAGTGGAGAAGGGTTGGGTGAAGAAACAGAGAAGAAGAAGATCCAAAAAATGGAGGTCTCGTCTCCTCCCTCCCAAAGAGGGTATTTAAAATTGTATAAAAGTGGGTTTCCTATTGGGTCAAACTTCAAGTCAGATTATTATATAATATATTTTATTATAGCTGTATAACAATTTGTCCTCCATCTTGTTGAAGATGAATTATAAAGTGACTTCTGAGACAAAGTTACACTTATAATGTTTTTAATTTGAGGCTTACTATATAAGTTTTAACTTGAAATTTTATTGAACAAATTTTGTTGTCCGATAGTGTGGAATAGGAGTCAAGAATTCAAATGCAGAATATTGTGATTGTATTTCACATAAGAACAAATTTTGTAAATCGACGGACTCAAAGGGAATTGTTCAATATCAGCTATAACCTTAAATCAACGAGCTGTGTGGAGTTACAATATTAAATTAGCTAACTCAATAATTGGAGGTTACGAGCTTAACTCAGCTAACCTTTAATCATTAGTTGGGAGCATAGGTCCATGAGCTATTTCGAAGTTGCAAGCTTAACTCAGTTAACTCAAATAACTAGAGGTTCTGAGCTTAACTCAGCTAACCTTTAATTATTAGCTGGGAGCGTAGGTTCACGAGCTATTTCGAAGTTGCGAGCTTAACTCAGGTAACTCAAATAACTGGAGGTTGCGAGCTTAACTCAGCTAACCTTTAATCATCAGCTGGAAGCGTAGGTCCACGAGCTATTTTGGAGTTGCGAGCTTAACTTAGCTAACTCAAATAACTGGAGTTTGCGAGCTTAACTCAGCTAACCTTTAATCATCAGCTAGGAGCGTAAGTCCACGAGCTATTTTGGAGTTGCGAGCTTAACTCAGTTAACTCAAATAACTGAAGGTTGTGAGCTTTACTCAGATAGCCTTTAATCATCAGTTGGGAGCGTAGGTCTGTGAGCTGTTGTGAGCTTAACTCATCTAACCTTTAATCATCAGCTGGGAGCATAAGTCCGCGAGCTGTTTCGGAGTTGCAAGCTTAACTCAGCTAACTCAAATAACTGGAAGTTGTGAGCTTAACTTAGCTAACCTTCAATCATCAACTGCAACCTCAAATTGACGAGCTGTTGACTAAAAGTGTCTATACATGAAACCATAAGTGCCTTTTTGTTCTCTCACAAAGTTGTCTTCCAATAATCCAAACAAGAAGAAGGAAGATGTATCTAAACAATATATTGTTGGGTGTCACCATGAAAACTGTAAGAAGAATAATCAGCAAAGCGATGTAGGTTCCACATGATCAATATGTTGATAAAAATTTCTACCTAATTCCGCTAAAGAATGATGCTATCAATCTCTGATTATCATAGCAGAAGGATGTGTTTGGGGATACATATACTGACAAGAGGACAGATTTGTTTAGACCATCTCTCAAGATGCTGAACCCAAAAGGAGGACAAGGGGTGTGTTGCACAATTGCTAAGAATGAAAAAAGCAACTCAAACCCATGGTTATGTATTGCACAGAAGCAACCGAGCAAAGCTATCTCCAGAAAGTTCCATGAGTTGTGATGTTCAAGGACACCTAACTACAACATGATTTCAAAATTTGAGGAAGCAAACATTAGAGATCAAATCGATCTGAAAAAGGTATAATAATGCGAAGTGAGCTTCAAAAAGAAAAATCAGAGACCGACGTATTTTTCTACTCATGTTGTGGCTCAAAAGATAGATAGAAAAGAAATAAATATTTTGCAACTAGAAACAGTCCAGAACATGGTATCATTTATTTGCTTCAGCTATACAAAGCAGGGTCAGCAACTACGTTTATTCAACACTTCATATGCTGCAAGAAATAAACCAAATATAAACACAAATTATAATACCCTAAGATAATACTAGCAGAGCCTATATCATTCGATGAAATTCACTGCAATTCCACAAGCAACTCAAAGTCCAATTATTTTACCGCTTCTGGAAAAAGGATTAAGGACAAAATAAACAAGGTATATATTATAATAATCATTTGTCAATTTTATATAACTTTTATAAAAGAAAGCAACGAACCCAATTTAATAAATTGTTTATTTTCAAAATTTCTAAATGAAAAAGAGCTTGAAATCCAAACTTTTTAAAATAAATTTCAGATCTAAACTGCAGAGAACACTAAAATTTCAACCTTAAAACAACTAAAAGAAATTAACTTTGCTGAAATCTTTAAAGAAATCAACAAGATTATATCCCCTTATAATAAAGTCAAAGAATAGTGTGCTAGAATATATATATACATGAAAGGTTTACCCAAACACCAAAGCTGAGCAAATTCTTTCCTAATATAAGTTGAGCTGACCGATGCTCATGACTGCAAACAAAGTTCTAGAAAAGCATGACTGTGGGACGAACAATGGTGAACCACATATTTATTCACTTGCACTACATGTCCTTCAATGCTATATCGACACCATTATTCCTCAAATTCAACAATCTAAAGGTTTCCTCTACTATTCTTAAAACACCTAAAGCAGAAACCAAACCTGAGAACACAATGAATACCTTGGTCTCTCCATCCACAGAGTAGTAGACATAATTAAATAAAATCTGAGAACATGAGTTTTATCCGTTTTTAGGAAGCGAGGAAATGAAAACAAAATTTTCGAATAATATCTTAACAGAAAAATTAACAACTCTTCAAGCTCAATGTTGTAAAATAGAAATAATCTGTAAATGCACAACTTCAAAATTACGTCACTGTTGAGAAATTCTAAAGATATATTCAGATTTCTAGAGCCAACCTAATAATGATCCTTTCATGCTGTCAAAAGAGAATTCAATAGCACTCAAATGATAGATTTTCATACCTTACCCAGGAGAGTTGTTTGATGATAATGCATCCTTATCAGATAAGTCGACAAAAATAGAGTTATTTACAAGATTACCTAAAGCAAACAAAATTGTGCAAGCCAGAAAAACTCTGGTATGGGATAATGCCAAAACCCAACCATATCCCAAATTCATACATCATGCATGTGTCCGTACATTGATAAAATTCTACAAACAAAAACCAAAAACCCATCAATTCCTTTAAAAAATCATTTATCAACATGCATAATTTCTATGCAATTCTACATTGAAAACTAGATGGGCAAAAAAAGGAAAATAAAGAGGTTCGGGATGTGGGAGCTTAAAAGGGATTAGAAATGGAAACCATAAAATCGTGAAACTGCAATCAGTGCATGTCTCTTCTGCCGATGTTAGTCGCTTCCTCTCGACATCCCTCATTGCCATTGAGTACTGTTGCTTCTCATCTACTGCTTCTAAACTAGAACTGTAGTACCCAAAGAGTTTGCTAGGAGAAGATAATGATAGGAACCTTAGCATCATAAAGAACGACGAACTTTCTATCGGGTTCGATCCACACTCACCGCACCAATTTCTGATACCGTGTTTCAACAAAAGTGGAGAAGGAAGGTCTAGGTGAAGAAGTAGAGAAGAAGTAGAGAAGACGATAAAAAAATGGAGGTATGACCTCCTTCCTTCCAAAGAGGGTCTTTGAAATCGTATAAAAGTGGGTTTTCCCAGGTCAGATACCGAATCAGATTATTGTATAATATATTTTATTATAACTGTATAACAATCTACAAGACTAATAATAATCAATTTTGTTGACTAATCACCCCATATAGGCGTACCCTTCCCTCAAGAACATTATGTTTTGCCTAACATGTATTCCCATTGTCATATTCAATCATTGCAACATGTTTCCTTAAATTTTCTTTTCAATCCAAATTCACCCAGTGTCCGACCTTTTGCTTCACTCACCGTGTGTCATTATAAATATTGATATTTGGTCGTTATCGCTACGCTAAAGAAATAACTTAAAGCAGAGATCTTTTGTTCGATTCAGTGGAGGTGCATCATTGGGTGATAAAGTCTTGAAGGGTTGTCGAATGTTCAATGAGTACAATACCTTTGATGTAAGAAAGTGTACGAGAGGTGAAGATCAAAATCCGACCCTGGAAAGATGTCTTGAAACTTGGTCATTACAATGTTTATATGGTTGTTATTTAAAGTTTCACCCTTCTTCGTCAACAAGATTCACTATAATAACTTTCATACATTCGAACTTGATGTAATTCAAGCATATGAATTTTATAATAACATCATAATCACTTTGAATTCAAATCATTTCAGGTTAGGTTTGAATTGTTGATTTTTATGATCAAATTGAATTGTAATGAGTTTAGATTCAAATTGCTCAAACAAAATTTTCTTAGCTAGAGCAGTGAGTGCTGTTGCAAAACTGATTGCAAAGAGGGGAAATTGGTCACATTAAAATTACCTTCTAGGGAGGTCCGTTTGATATTCAAAAACTGCGCAGCAACAGTTGAACAAATGGGGAATGTTGGGGTGAACCAAAAAAGTTTGGGTAGAGTTAGATCTAAATGTTGGCTAGGTAAGCATCCCGTAGTAAGAGTAGTAGCTAGATCTAAATGTTGGCTAGGTAAGCATCCCGTAGTAAGAGTAGTAGTAATGAACCCTGTAGACTATCCCTATGGGGGTGGTGAAGGGAGGGCTCCAATTGGTAGGAAAAAACCTGCAACCCCTTGGGGTTATCGAGTTTTAATTAGAATTAAAATATTAAATAAACCATGTTTTTAAATTTTTTAATATTTTAAAATAGTAAAAGGTCAATTTTTTTAACTTGGACTTTAAGTGAACTGAATGAGCTTGAACAAATAAAAATGTTTTTCAATATTGGTCTAGCCATGTGTAGATCAGCCTAACCTATTATCTATTATATATATAGTTGGTACTTATTTTTAAGAATTATTTCAACTCAACAATTTAAGTGTTAAATTTGATTGATTCAAAGTTAAATTAAAAAAATTAATTTTATTAAAAAATGTTGTTCCATAATTAGTTTCACTTTAACAATCAATTATTTTAAAAAAATTAAAAACTTATTATAAAATTGCCAACACCAATCGCTTTTGTATGTATACCAAATGATATCAATTAGCAATACAAGCTGACATCTTACATCCCAACAAACTTTTAAAGTCAAACTTTATTTCGTTCTTTCTTTCGTGGGTAAATCAACATGTCTGAAGGACAAGATTGGATCAGCGTATTACCAGATGAAATTCTCCATCACATTCTGTCTTTCTTGACAACCAAACAATCGATTCAAACCTGCATCTTGTCCAAAAGATGGATCAACCTCTGGAAATTCACCCCTGTCATCGACATTCAAATGGCAACTTCTACCATGAGACCACTCCATCTGAACGTACCTTCATACACAACACTTTGACCCAACACCAAGCCTTCAAACTCCATAAGTTCAGCCTTGACTTCTCCTACGGAGCCTTACAGTACCTTGTCGCTAATGTTCAACTTCAACACGACATTGAGTTTGCCATTTCAAGACAGGTTCAGATTCTCTCAGTTTCAACTGAGTTACTCTTTGAAGACTTTGAAGATTATTATGTTTTGCCTAACGTGTTTTATTCCCATGATAATGTCCCATCATTAGAACAAGTTTCTTTAAAGGGTTTTCTTTTCAATCCTAATCCACCATGTGATCTACCCTTTGCTTCTCTGAAAGCCCTTTGCCTCTTTGATTGTGTGATTGACGATGGAACTCTAAAGGGCTTGTTATCTAACTCTCCTGTTCTTGAAAGCTTGACAATCGATTTGTGCCATAGATTACTCAACTTCAAAGCTTCTTGGTGTCAAAGTATGAGGCTTAAACACCTTGTAGTTAGATGCATGCATAACCCTGGTTTCAATCTAGAAATTGATTCGTCAAGTTTGTCAAGTTTTAAAGTCTATGGAAATTCAGTGAAGATCTCAGTCAGTTTATTGTCTTCCATTGCTGAAGCCACAGTTTTTCGATCCAGATATTATCCGTATGTGCAAAACTTTGACACTAGCACATGGTTAAGAAATCTTGCCCATGTAAAGAAATTTGGTGTGAATTCTTGGTTTTCTCAGGTAGATTTATTTCTTAGTATTCCTTCATTATTGTTCTGTTTTTTTATTGAAATATTGATTGTTTAACGAAATTCTCATGCCCTTCTTTTGTTCTTGGTATGTGAAAGTTTCTTGCTAGAGAATATGAGGTGAACAACAATGGATGGAAAATATTCGAAAATCTAAAGGTATTTGCTTGGTTTGGTCCATTGGAAAAAGAGTGTGATCTCATTGCACTAATTGACTTCTTGGTTCATTGCCCTTCCCTAGAGAAGATTGAAATAGATGTGAGTTCTGTGTTTCCTAAATTTAAACGGTATTAAAAGAGAATACTGTTGATGTATGTGTAGGATGACATGGGGGAGATGTCCTAAAACCCAGTCATTACAATGTTATTTTACAGTTTCACCTGTCTCCCACCATCACCTCAATAACATTCTTACATCACAATTGAAATCCTTGATCTACAACACTAATTCTCATACATGTTGATGGATTTGCAGTTCAGATTTTCCTTTTGGGAAGAGGCTGGTGAGCATAGACCACCTTTTGCTTTGGAGCGTCCGTTTGTTGAGAACAGGGGAGATGGGCAACCAACAGTTGGATTTCTGGATAATGTGAAGAAAATTATCATACATCACTTCTTTGGCTATAAAAGTGAGATTGAATTTATCAAGCATCTAATGCAGAAGGCAGTTGTTCTTGAGACTTTATCATTAACTTACCGTAGGCTTGAATTCAACCCTGAATCCTTTAGTCGTGGATATACTAGTTGCCCTCCTAAAGAGTTGGTTCAAGAAGAGATTTTTAGCTTGTCTACAGCTTCCTCTAATGTTCATATATCATTTCATCATACCTACCACAAGTTAGGATTCTAGAAGCATCCATTGAATAAATAATTTTCATTGATTTGATTGTAAATTGTTGATGTCTGCAATTGCAAGCTATTTTTTTTTTATTAGAAAGTATCAACTACTTCTTCCCAGTTTTCAGGTTTATTAGTTTCTCGGTTTCTAATCACATTTACCCCCAAAAAAAGAAAGCAAAATCAACTATATATAAAACAATATATAATATTTAATGATTAAAAAAAAAAGAACAAAGAAACTGATTCAGCAAAAACTGTTCTCCATGAATTTTACAAATTCCTGAAAATCTATTCTGCCATCACCATCTTCATCAAAGTTATTGATCATGTTGTTGCAGTTTTCCAGCTTTAAACCTTGTTTCAACCCCAAAACACACAGAACTCTCTGCAATTCCTCTGCATCAATAAACCCATCTTTATTTACATCAAAAACATTAAAAGCTTACTTCACTTCTTCCAAGCTTGGCTCTTTTTCAAACAATCTTGAAATCTCCTCACAACCGTATGATTCATTCAACTGTTCTTCACTTTCTTGGCTGCAAAAAATCCCCAGGTTCCCCATCAAAATCTCCACTTCTTTTCTGCATAATCTCTCACCACCAGATAAAACTTCCTTGCTTGAAAACCCAGATTTCTGGTTCTTCAGGTCCCAACCTGAAGTCTGGGATTGTGGAGAAAATGACCAATATCTTGAGACATAGCT